>NC_056746.1:1005529995-1005752495 GCF_019279795.1 Protopterus annectens | reverse complement strand
AAAGCAGACCTCTCAGCCATACCGAATTCCTCGAAATTCCAGAGTTTTAAGGCTAAAATAATGGGGTGCCAAAAATTCCCAGGTGCCAACTTAAAATCACAATTTTTTTTATTTATTTACAACTTTTTTAATTAATGCTGATGTCACAGTGCATCGCCAGCTTAATCTGCAACATCATCAACATGCGGGGGGGGGGGGTGATGACATCAGTGTCTTTGGACAGTGCCTTTAAGGAAGTACTGCAAACCATTTGTCCTATCAGGTCCTTTTCCATTTAAAAAAACAGAAAGGGGGAAGCTTCAATTTTTCAGAAAAGACAGGAGGACACACACGGCACACCAGCACTAGCTCTAGTGCACATCTGAATCAGCCAAAGCATTGAAAGCAGCCGCAGCATCCTGTCAATGGGGACAAGAATGGAGAGACATGCCACTGACCAAGAAGGACCTAGCCGACGATGTCCCTTGGAAAAGGATCGAGCAGAATACTTTCACCCAGTACCAGTGGTGCAAAGAGCACCTGTGTGAATAAGAGGATTGATAACCTGAAGACTGATCTTAGCGATGGGTTATGGTTGGTCGTTCTGCTGGAAGGGCTGAGCCAGAAGAATATGTACAGAAATTACAACCTGAGACCTACTTTTAGACAAATGCAGATGGAGAATGTATCGGTGGCTCTTGAGTTTTGAATGAATCATAAAGAAAAGATGTTGGTTTCCATCGGTAAGTGATAGACAGACTAGTTATGCATTTTTATACAGACAATAATATAAAATAAAAGTTCCAGAACTATGACTGCATGGGAAAAGCTTTATTAAAGCAGATAATGTTATCTGTTTTAATAAAGCTTTTCCCATGCAGCCATGGTTCTGGTACTTTTATTATATATTATTAATTATTATCTGTTTTAATAAAGCTTTTCCCGTGTAGCCGTGTTTGTGGTACTTTTATTTTGTATTACTGATTTGTTGGAGATTCACCAGATTTATCACACAGCACTGTATTCTTGCTCCATTTTTATACTGACTGTAGTTGAATGGGTAGTGGTACCAGAGCTGTCAACTTGCCCTCTTCCTTTGTAAATAATTACTCCATCCCAGCCCAGGTCTGCCTGTAATTATGTACCTGGTGTTACATGGATCTGGCTCTCTGGGCAAACCTTGAAGGTGTTGTAGGCATAAAGTTAAAGGACTGTGTATTAAGGGGTTTGTTTTTAATGTGTTGTAACTGCATTGCAGTAGTTTTGTAGTCAGCAGTGCTGCGGGGGGGGGTTGCATGCAGGTAAAAAGTTAAAGTTGCACCACCACTCTTTGCAGAGGTTGAGAGTTGTGCAACAGATTGCCTGTTTTTTCTGGCCATGTGATGTGATGTGCATGGTTTCAGTGTAGAAAGCAGGAATGCAGACTTATTAGTGAACCTGGTGGGGACTGACCCAGTCCAGTATAGCAATATTTACTACACTGGAGTACAGCTAATAGGCATGCAGCAACATCACAACACAATTGTTTCCTCGCCTCAAGTGAACTCAGCATTATTTTATGTTGGATTTTTTTTTTTTAGTTTGTTATCCAGGGCAGTGATCTGATTATTATAAAGGTATTGATTTCTGCTACAGCGTAGGTGAAGTGGATAAGGCAGTTTACTTATAGTTCTTGAAGAATCAGGGGCAAATCTAGACATCAGTGACACTTTAAAAAATATTAGTACTTTTATTTTGAGACATTGACAAAATAAAAGAATGTGAATGAATATACATCTTTAAGTAAAGAAGTCTATAACTCATTGTCATTATTAATTCCCATTCTGACAATTCCACTGGAGTGAGTCAGGTTACATAACAAAGTATGCAAATTTATGTTAATCAGCATCCTGATTTTTGGCCAGTTGTACCTACTTTTCATGGGTCTTTGGCCAGATTTTTGATGTTTCCAGGTTGAGAGGTATGTTCCACGTCCCTACCATCTGCTGTAGGTTGAACCAGCATACCACCAAACTTCCTGTAGCTGAGTGTGTGTGTGTGTGTGTGTGTGTGTGTGTGTGTGTGTGTGTGTGTGTGTGTGTATAATTTTTTTTTTTTGCAAGACTGCAAGACTTCCTGCATCCTGCATGTGAAAGACTTTACCTTCTAAACCTCCATTACTTTTATATACCAACTTTGTGATAACATGGTATTAGGAAAGGAGAAATAACCCAGTATGGGAAAACACAAGCTTAATCTTTTTAAGTAGAAAAAAAGCACAGTATGGAATCTGCTTTTTGGGGTTTTTCTCCCAGACACTGTTCTCTCAGGCAGTTAAATGCTGACCACCTTACAGGGAATTATGTTCACATTATGCTTCCCACCATAGCCGGCCTTAGGCGTAGGCCAACTAGGCGACTGCCTAGGGCACTACTCTAGCAGAGGCACTTTTCCAGTAAACTGGATGGTATAAACAGACTAGGATGGGGGCACCAGGTTGTGTGGGGGGTGTGCTGTGGAGCCCTTTTGCCTAGGGCCATGAACAAGAGTACAACCTGAACAAGCATCACGGTAATTTAAGGCAGATGTAGGAAGGGAAGGCATAAGAAGCCTAGAGGCTACTTTAAGAACATAATATTCTGTAAGGTTGGTATTACTGCTCTTAAGGACCTCCATTCAAACTCCTTCTGTCTTCTTACTTCTTGAACTCTGTCCCATTTCATCATCATCATCCCTTTACACTTTGACTTATAAACTTCTACCTCTGTTCTGTATATGAGCCTTAATTATATAACTCTAAATATGCCCTCAAATTAGGAAATCCTAAACGAACTTATTATATGGGGAGAATCAACTTATCCCACTTAACTCTTACTCTGTTCAAATTCCCTACAGCATACATTGTCAGAAATGTTAGGGAAGCAAATGGCTGCAACTACAGAGATGATTCTTTTGAGCTGGTTTAAGATATGGTATTTACTGATGTACTTACATCTTTCCTTTCTTAAGGAATATATTTCGAGTTCCTGCAGAGACACATCTCAGTAACATCTCAGTAATCCCAACAGGAGGACACCTGTACATAATATTTATATATGCACAGCACTTTTAAACATTTATTACAGTTATCAAAGATAATTGAGAGCCTATACAGCTAACACCTTGCATTCTTACTACTGTTAAAATGAACAAGCTTGTATCTGCTTCACCAATTTTTCATTGGTTGTGAGGTTCATAAGTTCATAGGTTCACAGCTTTTCACTATGGGTGGAACATTTGTAGTTTCAGCACTACAAATCCCACTACATCCTTATCCATTCCATAAGGGGTGAAGAGCCAAATCTGGAGTGAATTTATGGTCCCTCAGCCATGTGTCTAGGTTATGTTTAAGCTATGTCTGAAGAGGGTTACAGAGCTACCTTCTTAGATCTAAATGTGAGTGTTAAGTACCAAGGTGTTGAAGTCTAAAGACTAGATTCATTTTAATGAAACCATGTAGTAGGTGGACTGGATCCTCTAAACTGCCCATGGGTATATGAGTGTGTGGTGTGGAAGAACTATTTGCAGCAGGGATAGCCACCCAGCAGTGTAAAACTTGGCAATAGATGATTGTCACTGTTGAAGTGACACCCCAACGCCATGGGAAAAAGGGGTTGCGGATGGATTTATTGGAGGAAAGTCTCTGTAATAAGTTGTCTGAAATTCTGGTGATATAAAAATGTTTCACATTTTAATTTTACTAAACATGTAAATTTTATGTCCTCACAATCACATCTTTGTGGAAAGACTATTTAGAAATGCTTAAATTTTAAATTCTATCACAAAAATAGCTGTCAGGTATAAAAGTGCAAGAAGACATTATAGTGTGGGATTTGCACACGTTACCACTCTGCCAGGGTGATTTTGAGGCAAAAGTCCAAACTGTCTTTGTAAAATATGAATTTATTCCTCTTTTCTTTTTTATTTGGAATATAAACATATAGAAATGTACCGTATTAAATATCACACATCACATAAACACATCCATATAAGGAAATATAAAAGAACAAAAAGAAACAAACAAGTGCAAAAAGAAAAAAACACCCATAGCTGTCAAAATTAAGAAAAAGAAGAAAATACAATTATTTAACAACAGACATTAATCCCTGGGAAAACATATTGTATATATAAAGAAAAACAATTGGTAGTTTCTAATACAGGACATGGTGCAGCGTTACAGTTATTGAGAATATGTATTTTGGTAAGTATTGTAGCTAATATTATTTCCTCAAGCTATTTTCTATAAAAACTATCAAGCATTTCTGACAAATAATATTCAATAGCTAAAGGACATTAATATCAGATACAACTTTTATCCATTTGCATGCACGTTTTCAACATTCTTGAACAGGTAGACAAAACCATGAAAATTAACTAAATTTGCAGTTTCAGTGTGACAATGGCAATACTTAGAATGTAATAAAGAATCCATGGCACTCAACTTAAACAGCAAATAATGTATGCCATAAACACTTTTATACTGAACCGAAACATTTCTAATAGAAAAGTGAAGTTTTGTATGATTCTTGTATTCTCGTTCCAAATTTCTAGGACATCTTAAGTAGCTATCTCCCACTTTTGCTTCCCAGGGCAAGTAGAAATAGATTTAACCTTTATAAAAGTTTGATAAACTATAGATGTTAGTTTCTTTTTAACCAAAAGATTGATTTTTACCTGTACATTATTAAATACAGAATTTATTTTATTACAGAATATCCTATTCCCTCAAGCATATGAACTTTTTTTGAACAACATCATTGTACCACTAAGAATATGGTATTATCTGAACAATGCACACCCTTTCCTGCTTTATTGTTATATATACACACACACACACACACACACACACACACACACACACACACACACACACACACACACACACACACACATTTTATTTAAATAAATGACATTTAGAATGTGATGGTGTCTTGTGCTGCATGTATTACTTTCTGGCAAAATCTGGTGTTACTGGGTATTAACCAGGTAAATGTATCAGTTGCAGAAAAAAAAATTCTAAAGTTTCTGTACACTAAAAAGCCTTCATGGAGGGCATCTAATTTCTGACTCAGATTTTTTGCATATCAGCAGTTTCAGAGGGCATGTGCCTTCCATGGAAGGTTGGTGCTGGGCTGGCAACTCGGCATAGTAAAAACTTTACTGCCAATCATGAGCGGACAGGTGATCCGCTGTGGTGATCTCTAACCGGGAAAAAGCCGAAAGAAGAAGATGCAGTTACAGAGGGCATAAAATTCTTTCTTTTCTTAGCTCAATCTGGAAATAAACAGAAGGCTTGCTGAAATGTCCTTAAGAAAGTTTTCCCCTTGAGCAGCTGGAGCCTAATCATTGACTCTAAGCCAAGCTCTGATCCGTCTGGGGTAGCTGAAGAATATGATGAATACCTCTGATATTCAAAGTAGTGGTATACCTGAAGAAGTCCTATTACCTGTGGACAAAAGCGCTCAATGCCTTTTTGTGGCACTCGACTCTGAAGACTTCTTCCTTTTCTTTTTTATTACTGGTTGGTGCTTGTGGTTTTACTATTAAAGTACACATATTCAGCCAGATTTCTGTTTTATGCTTTGATGTCATCAGTCTATGGTATATGTTTTATTATGTAATTTTACATTATTATGTATGGCTACTCTCTCAGCTGTAACTACAGGCTGAACCTGAAAATGGCTCAGGAGGATAAGTGTTCTACCTAGTTAGTGAAAATAAATAAAAATATTTTAAAAATAACTAGCTAAGGTGAAGAACAAGAGAGCACATTATACTGCAATGATTTTTGTAAGACAGCTCTAGGGAGCTTTGTCTCGGTTTTAAGACATGATGGAATAAATGCAAACAGAAGTCCTCAGAACTGTGAACTTCAAATGTATGCTAATACAGCAAGTGGACTGGTCCAGTGACCCTTTTCAGGTATGACCTGACTCCCTTACTCTTTTTGCAAGGCAATTTAGGGCAGGCTTTTGGTTTTAAACATGTGTGGTTCTAGGCTTACTTATTCCAGCTTAGCCTCCTTATTTGCTTTCCAAAGTAGTCCATAACACTTGTCTAATGCATTGTATGTCCACCAATTCTAGAATATTTGGTGATATGCAGTGCAAGGAAAAGGTATAGAAAGTTTCTTTCTAATACTACTGGATACTGGCAGGCATAATACAATTTATTTCCACATACATTTGAAGATTGAAGAACATATGCTATGTTGCAGCTGCTATAACACTTTTCGTAAACTATGGAGGCCTGTCAGGATGTTCTAAAGCTAAACATGGTTATAGTAGCCAACAACTATGACCCTCTCTCACATTTCCTTATCAAGTCAAACATCCTTAGGAATGTGACACAAATTCTTTTCATCCTCCTCAGATATGTTCAAGCATAGTTTAAGACAAGACACTGTCTATTTTAGTGGCAACCTGTATTGCAGATTCAGTCTTCTCTGCTTTGGACAATGGTAATTTAAAAAGTGAATTATCCATAATTATTTAAAGGCTTTTAATAGATTAAAACTCAAGAATCTGTTTTATTTGGGGAGACAAATCTTCTCACACCCCCCATACAAAGGGATTCATCACATGCACCCACTTCTTTCATATATTCAACTCTGAGGTTGCTGCATCTCAGTAAAAGGGGTTTTCCCCTCTCTGCCTATTTCCTTTTACTTATTTGCTTTTCAAAAGTTTGGATGTTTTCAGGCAAGTGGTCACTGATGACATATCCTACTATTACCACCCACTGGAGGTTGTCCTACTTCTCAATGAAGCAATGCTTGCTTTGGTCCATTTCTCTCAGAAGGTTGCTCATCTTCTCTGTGTGGTAATATAGGTTATAGTCCCAACAGTCTTAGAAAACTGACTAATGTGTCTCCAAAACATACTTATTCTTTGTGAACTGCAAAGACATATATTCACAAAATTCACTAAATTGTATGTAAGTGTACATGTAGCTCTTTTACCCTTTATTTATGCAAAATATTCTCTTCTATGTTTAAACTTACTTTCATGTTTTGTGCAGCATATATACTCAGGAGTTCTATGGTGATGTCTGAACTACTGTTAACTAATATTTATTTTAGTTATAATGCTTTCGTTTAATACATTCGTATTGATGTCTTTTATCCAGGTCATGGCTGAAAAGGGTCAGCTGACCAGCCCACCCCACCTGGTTAACAAAATCATAAAGAAAGAAAGAAAGAAAAAAAGAAAAAAAAAAGCTGTGCAGGTTCTGTTCAAGTATTTATTTATTTTATTTGTATTTAACATTTGTTAACCAGGAAAGCCCAACTTGGAACGAAGCCAATTTTCAGCAGAGGCCTGGGGAGAAATGCTCCAGATGTGTGTTTTTCTAATGTTTCTAAAGTATCCTTAGAAAACTAACAAGCCATAGTTTGAAACAGTGTTGATTTTGAGTTACTACTCTTGGGAAACTGACTAGCTTCTTCATGAAGTTATGCTGATTCTATCCAGTAGCCAAAAGAAACTGACAAAGTTCCCCATGAAGCAATACTGATTCTGTTCTGAAACCACAGGAATTTAATCAATGTTTCATTTAATGCTTTTCCTATCTCAAAAGTCAGATGGGTTATGTTTATTATGGTACTACTATGAAAAGTTGCACAGCAAAACTTTGAGCATTAGAAATGTTGAAAACTACTAACCAAAACTCAGAAGGGTGAAAAAGAAAAGTTCAGATGTTTTTGCAGAGGAGTCACCCCACCCCACAAGCTTATATATACCAACAACATGGTCACAGCAAATCGAAGAAGTGCAAAATCTCCTAAAAGAAGAGAATCCCTGCAGCAGCACACCAAGAAATCACAATGGCAGTGAAAACAGTAATCAGTGTTCTGTTCAGTGTCTGGTGCTTCAGGTTATTGGTACTCAAGGAGTTTCACTTCTGCCTCATGTAGATATACCATGTATAATGCCCCTCAGTGCATGTGTGTGTGATGTGTGTATGTAGGCATGTGTCCTGTGATGGACTAATGTCCATATTACAACTAGTTCCGATCTTGTTTTTTGGGGGGATTGGAACTGCCTCCCTCCGACCCTGCACTGGATGAGGTGGCTACAGAAAATGCATGGATGAAGTTCAGGTGCAACACTTGCATTTTTCGCTACTGTTATACGAATTAGGTAAGTGGCAATATATTCTGCTGAGACATTTTCAATTTTTTGATGTCTCATATCATGAAATATTTCATTGAATGCTGCATATGAAACCTTAAAACGCTGGTATAAATCTTGCCTGTTGCCCCTGAGTTGGAGATTACCTGTAAGGTGCTAAGACAGTAAGTGTCTTTTCAGTGGATAACTGGCATGCATGCATACCTGCAAAAATCTTAGGGCTTTGACACTTGTACACAATGTTTCTGTCCTCCTATTGAAGGAAAAAAAACATGAAGGCAGTGAACCATGTAGACAGACTGAGTGGCCAAAGCTGTTCTTACCAGGACTAAGAAGTAACAGTTTACATTCAGTCAAATATTTGAATGGTGTATATAATAATACAATCTGCATGTAAACTGTGCATCTTCTATATGATCAGAATTCCAGTCTAGTTAACTGTGTATATGTAAAATATCATATTTTAGATTACTTTACTTAACTAAAACCCTATCTTAAGAATAAACAGCGCTATTTTTATCTTCAGTTACACACAGTATGTCCTTGAAGAAAGTGTTTGTTAACCATGGGATGTAATTACTGATCCTAATACTGAGCCTTTTGCCATCCCAGATAACATTCCTGATCTCACATTAGCATGCAGCAGGCATGGGAAAATGATAAAGTCCTATTACAGTACCATGGCAACCATAGAAATGCTTGCTTTGGAAGAACACATCCTAAAAACACAGAAAAGCAAAGCCTGCTTGTCTTTTTTTTCTGCTTGACAGCTGTTGCCCAAAGACAGAAAATTGCATTATAAACCAGTCCACTAACTATTCTCTTCATTTCAGGTTTAAATTAGCTCTTAATAGATTTCAGGCATGTGTATGTCCAGAATTTCCAAGTGTCTAAATATGTTACATGCTAAGTACTTATTTATAAATGTTTGAAGAGTTACAACAGAGGCATTCCTGCGTTACGGGAGAAGAAGAAATAAGTAAAGGAAAAGAATAAAATTTGCACTCTTCATGAAAGTAGAAATAATCCCCTGTAAAAAGACCAGATTAAATTAAGAAAGCAGTTAAATAACCGAAGAATGCAAAAAAGGTTAACATATACAGAGGGGCTGGCATACACTTATAGATCTATCTATATGACGTCTCAAAGCATTAATTGGATAGTTTTGGTAATGTCTACCATATACAGAAAGTTGGAAGTGTTCTGACAGCTGTTAAATACTAGAATTTTGGGATGCACAGAAAGTAAGGCAGAGGAAAAAGGAAAGCTCAGGGGAAAGTTGTTGGATTTTTGACAGGGATGAGTAACAGCTCTGTCTTGTGCTCCTTTTAACCAAACTGATGTGTGAAGCATGACTGGTGTATATTCCACCTGATACAAAAACGGGGGGGGGGGGCTAATTAAAGGAAGCAAGCAGCATGCAATAGTGGATACCTGGCTGTGCATGAATATAGATTTTCATCTGGGTAAAACATTTTCTGTGAAAGCAAAGTATCTGAACACATTCGCAATGTCTGTCAGAGCCTGAAGTTATGTCATCTTGTTAAAATGCCAGACTTAGGTATGATACCATAGTGATCATCATTTTAATATGTGATCACTGATGTGGGATTCTGTGATTTTGCTTTCAAAGATCAAGACTGAAGTATCTTGGTATTTCTCTTTTTTCCCTATATTTAGAGATCTTGAAGTTATTATACATAAGTAATGGAGGAGACACAGTTATGCAGGGGGCTTGCTTCCCTGTAAATACACTTCTTTAAGAATATTTCAGATTTTCAAAAGTTTGTTCTGCTTGACTAACGTGCTGTTTTGTGATTGCACATATGACTGTCAATCACAAAACAGTGATTTTCTAGCATGGAACCCATCTCTAATCTAGGAGATAAAACTTCATATTTATATTATCATATCCAAATTAACACACAAATTATGACATACAGTTCTGGCTGCTGTTAACCACTATTGTTATGACTTGCTTATTAAGTTTGTTCTGCCCTTTTTTTCTTTTATCAAACTTTGAAATGAACACTGTAACTAAATTATAATATATTTTCCTAATAAAAGTAAACAATTTAGAATTTTAGAGCAAAACCCGATCCACTTTTTTTTTTAATTTGAACAGCTGAGTAACACTGAATTTGTATTCAGATTTTGTATATATTCTTGATGTAAAAAATCAAACTGAAGTTTATTTTATTATTTATTTATTTATTTATTTATGCTTTGTTGGACGAGTTATTCCCACTGGGCTATCAGCCTCTTTTCATGGAAGATCCAATGTGGCATTCATACTGAATGGGGGAAATTTTGTCTAGGGTAGCAGGGAATTTCCCTTATTCTTTTCACTAAGTGCCATGAGATCTTTTATATCCAGATGAGCTACTACCTTCTTCTTCTTTCAGCTGTTCCCATTAGGGATCGCCACAGCGGATCATCTGTTTCCATTTCTTCCTGTCCTCTGCATCTTGCTCTGTCACACCAACCACCTGCATGTCCTCTCTCACCACATCCATAAACCTTATCTTAGGCCTTCCTCTTTTCCTCTTACCTGGCAGCTTCATCCTTAGCATCCTTTTCCCAATATACCCAGCATCCCTCCTCAGTACATGTCTAAACCAATGTACTCTTGCCTCTCTGGCTTTGTCTCCAAACCTCCCAGCCTGGGCTGACCCTCTAATATACTTATTTCTAATATTGTCCACCCTCGTCACACCCAGTGCAAATCTTAACATCTTTAACTCTGCCACGTCCAACTCTAACTCCTGCCTTTTTATCAATGCCACTGTCTCCAACTCATATAACATAGCTGGTCTCACTACCCTCTTGTAGACCTTCCCTTTCACTCTTATTGGTACTTGTCTGTCACAAATCACTCCTGACACTCTTCTACACCCACCCCATCCCGCCTGCACTCTCTTCTTCACCTCTCTTCCACACTCACCATTACTCTGAACTGTTGATCCCAAGTATTTCAACTCATCCACCTTCTCCACCTCTACTCCATGCATCCTCTCCATTCCTCTATCCTCCCTCTCATTCACACACATATACTCTGTCTTAGTCCTGCTGACCTTCATTCCTCTTCTCTCTAGAGCATATCTCCACCTCTCCAGGGTCTCTTCCACCTGTTCCCTACTCTCACTACAGATCACAATGTCATCTGCAAACATCATAGTCCACGAGGACTCCTGTCTGATCTCATCTGTCAACCTGTCCATCACCATTGCAAATAAGAAAGGGCTCAAAGCTGATCCTTGATGTAATCCCAACTCCACCTTAAACGCATCCGTCACTCCCACCGCAGACCTCACTGCTGTCACACTACCCTCATACATATCCTGTACCACTCTTACATACTTCTCTGACACTCCCGACTTCCTCATACAATACCACAATTCCTCTCTAGGCACCCTGTCATATGCTTTCTCTAAGTCCACAAAGACACAATGCAACTCCTTCTGACCTTCTCTGTACTTCTCCATTGACACTCTCAGAGCAAACATTGCATCTGTAGTGCTCTTTCCTGGCATGAAACCATACTGCTGATCACTAATCATCACCTCCCTTCTTAACCTAGCTTCCACTACTCTTTCCCATAACTTCATGCTGTGACTGATCAGTTTAATCCCTCTGTAGTTACTAAAGCTCTGCACATCACCCTTATTCTTAAAAGTCGGTACCAAAACACTTTTTCTCCATTCCTCATGCATCCTCTCACTTTCCAAGATTTCATTAAATAATCTAGTTAAAAACTCCACTGCCATTTCACCTAAACACCTCCATGCTTCCACAGGTATGTCATCTGGACCAATAGCCTTTCCATTCTTCATCCTCTTCATAGCTATCCTTACTTCCTCCTTGCTAAGCCACTGCACTTCATGATTCACTATCCACACATCATCCAACCTTCTTTCCCTCTCATTCTCTTCATTCATCAGCCCCTCAAAGTACTCTTTCCATCTGCTCAACACACTCCCCTTGCTTGTGAGTATGTTTCCCTCATGAGCTACTACCATCTCCTGCAAATGAGGCCACATTTCAATGATTGTCCAAAGTTAACACACTCAGGAGGGCTGCATGCTCCTTATGCTATATCAGTATCAGCACTGGAAAATAAATGAATCCAATTAGCTGCTGTGGGAATAAAACCCACAGTTATTCCAGCATTGAAGGCAAATGTGCTACTTGTTAAGCCATGGACATCATACAAGGTGCAAACTTATTTATGTGTGAACAGGAGTTATACTTTATACCATATCTAGGGTGTTAAAGCATCTGTATATTGCTGTTGTCTTTCTTTATGTTTGGATCATCCACTGTCTTTGATCTTAGGCCACAGTTTCCTTCCTAATACATCTGTATACCTCTAAGTTCCAAGCAACTTTACTGTAGGCTCATTTCCCTAGAGTGTTCCTTCAGCTGCCACATTTCTGTTCTCCAGGGATTTCTGTTTCCATTTCTTTATACTCTATCAGTACCCTCTGTAACCCTTCTCTGACATTTACTGCCTCCCCCTTGTCATTGCCTATACCCAGAATCACCAAGTCCCATTTTGGTTATCTTTGGCCCATGTCTCTTTCCAATCATGTCAGCCTTAGTTCCAACTATTAGTGCTTCCAATATCACATTTTTAAGCCTAGCCTTTTGGCAGTGATGGCAACTATCCTGACTTTGTTATTCCTACCTATATTCCCCTGCTTGTCTATAACCATGTTACCTTCCTTTTTTATCCTAGCTGCTTATGGACCCTTTTCTTCCACTGCCTCTAAAACAGAACCCTCTCTGGCATGTTCTCTCTCATCATTCTGGCCTTTCTTTTGCCCCTGCCCCTCCTCAGTGTCTCCAACCCTCCTTGACTCCCTGTAGCTCCCTATTCACTTTGTTTCAGATTCCATCTTCCTTTCCCATTCTATTTCTTTCCTCCAATACCCTCATTTCCATATCACTTTCACCTATCCCACTGATCTTTGAACCAGCTCCTAGTCATACTTCTTGTCTCTTCAAATGTTCTTCTGCTATTCCCTTTGATTGCTTCATCTACCACCCATGTTTTCCTCCGCTTTTGCCATCCTGTTCTGAGTTCTGTGAACTTAATAAAGGATTTTTGACTGGAAATAGACTGCCTGCCTTGCTTGGATTACTTTCGAATACTTAGTAATGCTGTACAATTATATATTTTCTATTATTATTTTTTGTTTTGTTTTGACTTAAGACGAGTTTAAGTTCGCTACTTCTACTACTATTGTCTGATCTGATTAATATACAGTGATTAACTAGAAATATGTGGACTGAAAATATTCCACACAGAGAAGTTTCTTACACTGTTTTGTTTTTGGACCCACTACACTTTAGTGGGTTGTTTTGAGACTTCGGGGAAACCATGGAGATTATTTGTTTTTTGATTGTCATCTTTCAATTCACACCACTCCAAATCAACTAATATGTGAGGGGAAACTGCTGTTAAGGACATACAGTAAATATGCATGGCTGCCTTAGACAACAGCTGACAACCCCTTCCCCCCATGCCCAAATAAGCTTTACAGTGCACAGCTACAGGTCAGAGTTATAATTTGTGGCTCACTAGGAATTTACTACTACAAGGTGAGACTACAGCCTCCCACTGCAGTCTTGCCAACAGTAATTTAAACTTCCCAAAACTTTAAATGACTTAATTTTTCACAAAATTCACATGCATACACACACACACACACACACACACACACACACACACACACACACACACACACACACACACACACACATATATACACACACACACACACACACACACACACACACACACACACATATGCATTTTTCAAAAATGGGGTAAATCATAACTCTTCATTGATAATTCCCCATGTTTGCAGTAATGCTACCACTGTGTCAAAATCAAGAACCCAAAATTAGTTTCCTTTAAAAATAAAAAGGCCTTTAAATATTTGAGCAAATATTCTTTTATAGTCAGATAACCTACAGTAAATAGTGTAGAGGTTTAATACACAAAACTCTAGAGATTATAAATAAATCAATGAATGAATAAATCAAACCTACATGCAGATAAATTGAAAAAAAAAAAATCTTCACTTGAAATAAATGAAATGTAGCCTTTCCCTTGAAAACTAAGTATGCAATCTGGAGCAATTCCACATAATAAATTTAAAATAAAATTTCTGAACAGAGAAATAATATACAACAAACTGTCAGTCTAGACCCTAACTGACTTTAGCTAAAGATATACTGTACCCTTTCATTAGCTTTCAAAATGGTAGTATAAACAAAGTTATTATAGACAGTATTGTCTCTCTGTGCAGAAAACAGTAGTAAAACCTGGTTATTCCTCCAACAGTCTTTCTCTCTCTCACTCTAAATTTGTGTGTGTGTGTGTGTGTGTGTGTGTGTGTGTGTGTGTGTGTGTGTGTGTGTGTGTGTGTGTGTGTGTGTGTGTGTGTTTTTCTCTCTGTATATATGCATATATATATATATATATATATATATATATATATGTATAAGTCCCAGGCAGGAATTATTGTTGGCTTCAATTTTAAACTGTTGGACATGCTTTCTTACTTTCACAGCTGCACACAAAATATAAGGCAAGCAAACCAGAGAATTGTAGCAAGGGAATCAGCTATTGAAACTTTGAAGTTCAAGTGTAGAAATTTGGAAGATTGGGCTTGTAGAAAAAAATAACATTTTTCAGGAATCACAGAGAGATTTAAGGGGACTGATTATGTGGAGTACATAACAGAGAAGCTGGCTATCTGGACTAGTCTTTCAATTTAATCATTAGCAACTGAATGAGTTTTTCTTTCTGCTCAAATAAGAAAGAAAATGCTGAGGACTGTGCTGGCTTGTTTTGCCACATATGCTATTAAAGATAGGGTTCAAACTGCAGTCTGGATGCCTGGAAAGATATATTAGCTTATTTAAGAAGCATTAGGTTTCAAGCACTGCAGATGTGCACACAGCAGAGTTAATTTCACTTTCAAAATGCAGTAGATTTACATAGTGGCAAATGAACATTTTTTATATCTATAATTCACACACCTTTTAAGTATTGCACATTTGCTGAAAAGGGAATACAGTGCAATTTATTTAACTTGCACCTTTTAAATAATTGTGTGCATGTTTCTTAATTCAAATGAATTAAGGCAATTAGTACAACTTAGTTCACTTCTGCATTTCCATTCAAAAAGAATGGTCACATTTTTGTCAGCTTATTACAACTTTCACTGGGGCATTTAAAGGTAAGTGGATCAGGGGGAAATTGAGAAATTCAATAGGCTGGTACTACCTCTGTAGTCAAAAACAGGATGATTAATAAATGGAACCTAACTCTCTCTAATGGACTCTATAATATCACTAGTATTTATTTATTTATTTAGAAATGTATCACACTAGTATTTTTCTGTATATTTTTTCTTTGCTTACTCTTTCAAGCCAAATGTACATAATGTATATAGTTAATCCTGTGTAATCTGATCATCAGTGTATGTTATAATGTTTATTTAATTTGCGTGTTAAGAGAAAAATAAAAATTATTTGAGTAGAAAAACAGGATGATTAGAAAGTGAAATAAGGTAAAAACAAGGAAGAGTATACCAATCAGAGAGGAGTTTTTATGTAATTACAGTAAGTAATAAAAAAAGTTAAAAACTGGAGGGGAAATACAAGAATCTGGGGATGGACAGAACTGATCATCTATTATAGAATACAGATGCAGACAGAGGGTAGGGGAAACTCTGGGATTCAAAAGTAAGATACAAAAAAAAGGAAGTGAGGATGTGAGAAGTCACATATGATAATTACAGACTATACTGAACCTGAGAAAACTGGTAAGAAAAATGTCAGGGAAGATCTTGAGTGAAATTTCCCTGTAAGTAAATTGAGAGACAGATGGAGAAAGACTCTAACATGGGTCAGTTGCCTGATAATCTGTGCTTGCCTGTTTAATTGTATTTCTTGTTTGTTATTTTTTGAGATCATCTTTTTTCTTTAAATACATGTACTTATTGCAATTGTCCTACAATTGTGTTTCTACTGTGCTCTTTGGATGTCTTGGTTGATTTTATCCCTGTTTTTTTGCAGTTGTATTGTGTTGACTTTCTTTGAGTGATTCATGCCCTTGCTCCATCCTGGTAATTACAATATACTATGGGAATATTGCCTATGACAGTCCTGTTTCCATTGTTTTATCTGAGACTAGCTTGGTGCCCTATTATTTTCTACAAAACTGGATTGTCTTTGCCTCCCCTTGTGGAGTTACTGCTTATGTATTTTCTGTCTAATAATAATAATAATTATAATAATAATAATAATAATAATAATAATAAGTACTGGAGCTGTTTCCTTATAGAACGTTTAGTGCTGACAGCACTTTTGTGTGCTACAATAATTGCTACAAGAAGTCTTGTAAAGTGCTAGACTAATAAGCTAGTAAAAGTGTAGGAGAGGAGACAACTAGCAGATCTAAGGGAAAATTGAAGACAGACTTTTTGGCATGCTCAGAAGCTTACAAATAGTCCTGGATACAGCAAATCTATATTTGGGCTAGACTAGTTACAGGAAAGGCGGGAAACCAGAAAGTTGAAAGAGATGGAAAAACTGCCCAAAAGGCCAATAAAGTACAATTTCCAGGCCAGAAACCACTCCTCTTGTGGTATATAGGCTACCTAGTGTTTACCACTCCCACTAATAATCTAGAAGGCTTCCCTCCTACACAGAAAGGCTTGGGGGGGGGGGTCAGAAGCTTACAAACAGTCCTGGATACAGCAAATCTGTATCTGGACTACACTAGTTACAGGAAAGGCAGGAAATAAGCTTAGAACTTTTTTTTTTACAGAAAAACAGCTAAAACAGCATTAAAACAATTCAAATGCAGTGCAAGCTAGAACACTTGAGTTGTAGCAATATTAAAGCAAATACAGTTTAAATAAATGCAATTTATTCAAACGGTATTCTGAAACGAATTCAATTACTGTTTTATTCAACTCTGAACAGTTAACAAGTGCCAAAAAATATACTTATCAGCTCTATATTTGCAGATTGTTTGAGAAGCACACTTAGAACACAAGGACATTCTAGCAATGGTAGATTCTAGAAAGTGTCAAAGGTTCTTACAGAGGAAAGGCCTTGATAGTGTTCATCAATATGGATTCTGTCATGATTTCAGTGTCATTTCATGGTGCCATCATCTTTCGTGAATTATTCTTGGCATAATTTTAGTTTCCACATCCACTCATCATCTTTTGTTGTTTTACTGCACATAACTATGACTGCAAATTTACGGTCATGGTTTATTTTATTTTTTTTATCTTTGTTCAAGAATGTTGCAACATAAATTTTGCCTTGAAATACTCAAACCTCTATTTTAAAACTAGATAAATATTTTGGTCTAAGAACAGAGGCCTTGCTATATGGACTGCTATTGCTGTCATGTTTCATTTAATAATTTTAGTTTTTTTCTTATATTTTTTAATTCTTATATACCTCTATTACTGTAAATTATTTAGATTTTTACAGTACTCATGGTTAGACACATCAGTTAAAGATTAACTGACTGAGGACTGGGGAGCAGAGGTTTGAAAAGAAAAATTAAGTAGGATAGGTGTAAAAGAGGAGAGAAATGCTAAAATACTGGTAGGCGATGTATACATATAAGTAGCTAGCTATCTATGAGAGGAGTATTGCATGTGAAGCCATGGTATTTGCAAATTACAGATAAAGATGGTTTGGGGCAACAGGCATGGGAGAAGATTTTTTTAACGTACTTTTTTTTAACTCTCTGCCTGTTGACTATTAAGTTTCCATAACAATTGAGCCCATTTGTTCCCCATCATGGAGTCCACACCTAGTTCCGTGTAATCATCCATCTGTACATTAATTTGAAAAGGAATTCATCTGATTGCAAGTAATAAAACATTCAGTCCAGCAGTCATTAGTTGATGCAGTCCCACAGAATGTATGAAAAGTGAGTTACAACAGTTGCCATGAAAACTGAGCTTGGTCCATAGCACTATCTGAGGGACATAGAGCCTGTACCTACAGCAAATGACCCACAGCAAGAAGAAGTCAATAGGTTTACTGGAATCATGTAAGACTTTACAGACTTGAAATGAGATCTCCTCGCTGAAACTAAAGGAGATGGAGGTTACTTTATCTTGTCATTCAGACCAGATTCACATTGTACATAAAATGCAAGGCAGGCAGATCAGAGGATTATAGCAAGTGAGTCAGCTATTGAACTTTTGGAGGATATGTGCAGAGATTTGGAAGATCAGGCTCAGAGATAAAACATCTATGTTTTCCAGGCTTCCCAGAAAGAGTTCAAAGGACTGTTTGCGTGCTGTACATAGCTGAAAAGCTGGTCATCTGGACTTGTCTTCCATTACAAGAATTATCAATTGAATAAAGAAGAAAATGATGTGGCCTGTGCTGGCTTGTTTTGCCACATATGCTATTAAGGAGAGGGTCGAAGCATCACTCTGAATGCTTGCAAAGATATGCAAACTAGGGGACATAAGAATATATTGTTATAATGTTTATTGTGCAGCAACTCATAAGCAAAGATAGTCTTTTCTGCCAGCGACTCGGTTCTCTAGGCAGCATGGAATTAAATTTTAGTTAACATATCCAGCTGTTTTAAAGTTGCTTCTTGTTACAGGGACAATTTCTTTCATGGACTTGAAGAGGCTATTAAGCATGTGAAGGAAATTGTTCTGGAAGCAAGTAGGGCACAAGTTCCTTCCTTACCAACAGAGGAAGGATTGTCACAGAGAGATCATTAAACTAGTATGAGACTTAATCCCTTTCCTTCATACAGAACAAGGATGAAACAAAAGCATTATTTGGCACTTTCGTTATGTCAGCGAGAGGGATTTACAGAAGTGAATTAAGGGTAGTTACAACCTTTCTGCAGTGGAAAAAACTTTGAGGAAATATGGTCTTGGGTGCAGTCTTTATTTACTAATGCCAAAGGTAAGGTAGACTTGTAAGGTGTGGTATTAAAAATGAGTCAGTAATTAATGGACTCAATACATTAACCACAATTGATGGGGGGGGGGTTCCCCATTAAAATATAATCTTTTCAGAGGTCTGACAGAAATGCAGGGGGGTGCAATGCAAATACACAATAATAAGTGGTTGACAGTATTGGATCTGAAGGTTTATATTTCTGCTGCCAGCATCTGATTAGAGACCTCAGGTCTTCTCATTGGACACATTAATGTGCATAGTTTATTGTTGTTGCCACCAACCTCACTGCTGTAGGGGAAAGGAGACACAAATAATTAATTCTAAGATTAAGATTACTTAGGTTATATTATTCATGCATATTATTATATTATTAATTAATACTGTGATAAAATGATATATGGATTCAGAAAGCATTATGTATATGAGACAGAAGTAGGTGACATCCTATCAGACTTAAAATACAATTTAGTGTCTTTTCATGGAATGTTAATTGTCTGAATTTCCCAGTTAAAAGGACAATTTTTTAAAATTTTAAAGAAATTTAATCCTGCACTGGTTATGTTACAAGAGACATACCAAAACAAAAAAGAACATAACAAGCTAGTAAGGTTTGGCTATAATGCTGCACTTTCATCTTCAACTGACAGTGCGAACAGAAGCGTATTTTTTATGCTGCTCAGAAGAGGAGTTCCCTTTGCTGCATGACTACACAGAAGACAAACAGGGAAGATTTGTGATATAAAATTAAAACAACCACTGCGCTGGAGATATACGATAAAAATATGTTTAATGAATAAGCAGTACCATGCAATAAAATCTTAACACAAATAAAACACACATGTAAGCAAACAAATAGTATGATAAGCACTTTCGTCCATTAAAATAATGAACTTCCTCAGAGCAGTATTTTTTTATCGTATATCTCCAGTGCCATGGTTGTGTTAATTTTACTTGGTTTGTCACATTTGTTTCTGTTTCGGTGATAAGATTTGTGATATGCAAAGGCTGGATTTTAGGACTGGAGATCACCTCTGCTCACATCTGTTTATCCCCAGGACAAAATTTATGAATATGTATTTGTCTGAAAAGACTTAAGCCTGCATAAACTAAAGCAATGCTTGTGATTCCCTGCTAGGTGAGGAAAGTAAATCTATATTTTTTGTCTGTGACTGATAAAGATGCTTTCAGTCACTGCTCCGTTTTTTCTGTTTTAAGAAATCTACTTGGCCTGGTGTTTTTATTCTATGTGTGAGGTAGACACTTAAATTATCTAGGCTGCACATTTCACATTTTTTCATTGGTTAAATTGTCTCTTGAGTGACACTTGAATACTCAGTGAAGTTCTGGGCCTTTCTCTGTGTCTGAAAAGGTTTCAAGTCTTCACAATCTAAATCACTGCTGCTGATTACCTGCTGGGTGAGGAAAGTAAATCTATATTTTTTGTCTGTAACTGATAGAGCTGCTTTCTATTACCTGCTCCATTTTTTCTGTTTTAAGAAATCTGCTTGGCCTGGTGTTTTTGTTCTATGTGATAGGTAAACACTTAAATTATCTAGACTGCACATTTCACATGTTTTTTCATTGGTTAAATTGTCTCTTCAGTGATACTTAAATCTACTACTTGTCTTTCGGCTTTTCCCGGTTAGGGGTCGCCACAGCGGAACTCCGGTCCGCTAATGATTGGCGGTTTATTTTTACGTGCTGAGTTGCCAGCCCTAACGCACAACCTTCAACAAAGGTACGCCCATTCACGCATGTCTCCACGCAGAAGATGCTCTAGCTGAGAGTCGAACCGGTCAGCGTCTTACTGTGAGGCGACAACGCTACCGCAGCACCACTACCATGGATCTTCAGTGATACTTAAGTACTCAGTGAAATTCTGGGCCTTTGTCTTTGTCTGAAAAGATTCCAAGCCTGCATAAACTAAAGCACTCTGGGTGATTCCCATCTGTGGTTTCCCACCCACCTTTCGATTTGTTGATCTGGTTTTTAAACCTGGTGATTTTAAGCTGCCTACCCCTACTGTAAATTGAGCTTAATAAACTCTTCCCTTTCTACACTGCTGTTGATATCCTGAATTATTTATTTGCGTATCTCCCTACTATTGCCTGTTCCACTTGATCTGATTTCATTATCTAGCTAGCTATTGGATGAAGTAGTATATTTTTACACTCTAGCAAACACTTGTTTTTACGTCAAAATAGGTTAGTGGATTTTTCTTCTAGTGCATTTGGAGGTAGTCTGGTCTGTTTAGTTTGGGGAAATACTTGAGATTTTTGAATGTAGCTTTATTGGTTTGAGGGCTTATTAATCAGCTTAGCTTGTTTTTTAGTGTCTTTATAGATTCTGTACAATTTGAGTGGCTCTTGGCTCATTTACTCAAAGCAAAGTAATCACACTTTTATAAGCTGTTTAAAGTACGCAGCTGTATTCATATCTTTAAGTTTGTTTGTGGTAGCATTTCAACCCAGACATTCATTTACTGTGCTTTTATATTAGGAGGACTGGAATTATTCATCTAGTAGAAATAGGTATTTACCTGATCTGTCTGAGCCGGGAAGCATACAAAAGGTTTCTAAGTATTTTTCTATACTTCTCTGCACTAGATTTGCACTGTTCTAATACCTAGATAGCATAGATTACATTCAGACCTGCTGAATCTAGCCTATTATTAATACACTTGAGCACTAAACCAGCCATCTTACATTAAGAAGGGCTCCCCTGCACCCTTGTGGCAGAATAGCGTGGATCCAGCCTTATCTGAGCTGGGGATTGCTAGAAGATGGTTCATTCTATGTTTTCCTATTGGTAGTTTAGCTTAAAAGTGTTTTAATTTCACCTGAATTTAACCCACGCATTTGCACTTTGCAGAGCACTATGCAACAGGGATTAGCAGTTCCCTGTATAGATGCAAACACCTTGAAACTCAATTTTTCCCTAGATATCTGTCAGTTGAACCCTTCCAAGCTTTCCTACTGCACTACAGTCAACTCAGTTGTGCACTGAGCAGTGTTGCCACATTTATCATCCATGGTCTTCAATAGAACAAGCACCTTTGTTAGTCCTAGAGTATAAACTAGTCAAACTAGCTCACTCCCTTCCCTAATAGTACATATGGTAAAAATATGCTATAATGGATGGGCAGTTTCCCATCATTTCACCGGCCAGCCTGATTAACATGGGCATCCTGAGGCAATGTAGTAATTGCCTCATGTATACTCACAATCACTTACTCCTAAAACAAATACCCTATGTGAGAGATGTAATTACACTATGAAACTGGAATCACTTCGCTCATGTAACATCTAACTGGAAATCATCCAGGTTCTCAGCACACACAGTTCACCTCTCATACAAAATAAGGTTATGACACATAAGCCTACATATGGGGAGGTGCTCACTAGAAGCCTACCAAAAGATCAGATACCTCCCAAATGTAAACCACTTGCACACACTGCTATGCAAAACCACTACATATAATAACACATACACCAGTGCCTCAGCAAATAAGGCCCTAAGGCAAAACCTAATGTCTTGGTCAAAGGCAACTCCATAGTGAGACATAGATGTCCCCCTCACCAGGCTGGACAAGGAGAAGGTCACGATCAGCTGCCTGTCAGGTGCCAGGATCTGGCAAATTACACATGCACTCAAGTCACTCAACAACAAATACCATTATGACTCTGTCATAGTCCATGTTGTGGTGAATGACTTGAGACGTACCTCTCTGGACTATATGAAGAGAGACATGACTGAACTCTCAGATTATGTATCCCAGGCAGGTATGACCATAGCCCTAAGCAGCATTCTACCTTCACCCAGGATGATGCCACAATATAAACAAAAACTGATCAACTTCAACAATTGGCCTAGCCTGTGGTGTCAGTTTAAGGGAATCCAGTATCTGTGCACCTCAAGATTGGAAAAACAGTATGACTCCCTCAAACTACTACAATTCCAATTAACTATGGGGAAAATACCCTATACATCATTGTTAGCAATAGGTCCCCCAGTACAAACCAAGAAAAGCACACCGCCTACCTGTACTTACTGGAGTCACTCGCCATACAGCTCAACATCTTAATCATGGAAGATTTCAACTACCCTTCCATCGACTGGGTGACATACATGAGCACAAACTTGATCGTCCATAAGTTCCTGGACTTTGTCAATGCAAATGCTCTGGAACAGAAAGTCTGGATCAAATGTCCTAGATATAGCACTCACCAAAATGGGGGGGGGGTCCACTTCACTCCCCCTGTTTGGAATCTATTTTTTGGCAGTCCAGGCTACAGTAGATGGCCTTTGGCTTACTAAGTTCACTGATGATTGAAAACTGGGTGCAATTATTGAGTCCCCCAATGATGTTTGGGTGAAATTATTGAGACCCCCAACAATGTTAACAGATTACAGGAAGGGCTAGTACAGACAAATGACTGATGCCAAAGCCGCAGTCTAAAACTAAACACAAAAAATTGCATTATTATTCCCTTTGACCCAGAGACTTCCCAGACTCTGGAATAGACTGCCCATACATGTCAAGCAGAGTGCCTCTTTGGCCCCCTTCAAATCCTTCCTCTGTTGGAAAGGATGATTGGATGGGAGAAAGGAAATTCACCCCTGGGGATCACGTCAGTTGCCCTGCTAGACAGGGGTCCAGGGAAGAAAATAGTGTGGGAAGAAATAGCCAGGAAATTGTTATGGCTAGGCTTGTATAGGCCCTAGGGCTGATAGCCTAGTACTAACCTATGAACCTATGAACCAAAGTGCAAACCAAATTGTACAATGTACAATGTCTTATAGTTGAAAAGTTAGGCTTCTTAGACTGTACTTAGTCCAATATAAACAAATGAGGGATGATTTAATTTGGATGTATAAATGTGTCCATAGCCTCTTTTTTGTGTGCAAGAACAGATATTAAACTTGTCCTATCATGACTTATGCACAAGGACTACCTAATTGCTAATCGAAGTAGGGAAACACAATGGCATTAGGGAAATATGTTTCTTCACAATAGGATTATTTATATAGGGGTAAGGTATTTAGAACTGGGTCTGAATGGAGTAGGGCTTATAATGACCACTTAGTTCTACAGCCTAATAATAACATTGTAACTTTGTAATAAATATACGAAAATCTAGTGCGGGCAGTGAGTTGCATCCCATAAAATACAATACAATGAGACAAATCCGGTGCATAAAGTAAAATGTATACTTAGTATATCGTGAGGTGTATAAAGTACACAAAGTGAGATGAAATCAGTGCACCATGAGGTATAAGCTTTGAGACTGTGAGATGCATGCAGTAAAGTACAGACCATGAGCGGAACTTGGTGCATATAAGGAGGCATACCCAGTGCATAACATGGGATGTGGGTAGTATGGTGTATGCTGTGAGTTACATCCTGTAATTAAAGTTAGAGATAAGTTGTGGCCTATACCCAGTATAAACATATTGTGGTGTACTATTAATGAATGCAGCATGGTATGCATTCCATTTATATGATAATATTCATACAGTGAAGTATACAGTGAGGCAAATCCAGTCCATACAATGTGGGGCATATAACACATATAGTGAGTTACATCCAGTGACATACACACATTAAGGTGAATCCATGTGTACAGGCAGGTATATCCTGCACATAAAGTGAGTTGGTTATATTGCAGTACACACAGTGAGTTATATCCCATGGATAATCTGTGAGCTACACTCAGCACAACCATACCACAATGTACAGCCACCGAATGCAGGTAGCTGAATCTTCTATATATGGTAAGGAGTACAAAGTGAAACACACTTAGGGGCAGGCGTAAGGGTTGGGTTAGGTTAGGGTTAGGGTTAGCATACATGAGTAAGGAGGGCAGGGAAGGCTTTGTCTCCTTACACCACTTTACTCGTGTGCTAAGCCTAACCCTAACTCTACCCTACATATGCCCTTAACTCTAACCCTACCCATTACATTACTATAACCGTTTTCCCTAACAGTGCCATTATTCAGATGATATCTGATCGGTGTTTTGTACCTCTTGTTTGCTGATAGTGTAAAAGAAGTTGTCAATGTTTTCTGAGTCTCTCATTTTGTGTGTCAAATATTATTTTTTTTACTTTTTTGTGGTCACTCATTTGTGTTGCTGACAATGGTATGTTCTATCAATGATGCTGTGATTATATATATATATATATATATACATACACACATTCACATACACACATATAACATCAACTGCACCTCACTATACAGCAATGTAATGCTCATACGTACATAGTGAGTTACATTCAGTAACATAAATACAGTTAGGAAGACTGCAGTATACAAAGTGGCATGAAGTTAAATGCATCCATTAACATAGTGAGGCATATAAAATGAAATATGTACATTGAAGTGTATCTTGTGTGTTTTGTTTTCTATTAAACAAGTTAGAAGAGTTCTGGGTCTTTTAATTTTTGGATTTCTTGAGTATGTGGTATGCAACATAAGGTACATATTTGAGATACATCCTCTGTATATGGTGAGCTGCATTAAGGGAAGTGCATACAATGAGAAGAAGTTACTGTACACGTACACAAAGAGTGAGCTGCCGCCAGTGACTTACACACAGTAGTGAGCTGCCTCCAGTGACTTGCACACAGTGAGCTGTGTTTAATGTATACACAGAACTGCGCAGAGAAGCAAATAGGATGAACCCTTTATACTTTATGCATACCTGTGTAATTCCTCAGGTCACTGTGCTTATTAATTGATTGTTGTACATCTGTTTTACTTATTTTTCTTGTAATGTGTCTGCTTGTACAGTACATAAATAAGTAAGGTTTCCTTGTTTAATCAATTAATTGAGGTTAGAATCAATATAGCACAGCTCAATAATACAGCAATGAATAAGACAGCAAAAAGACAATACAGTATAAACAGATTGACCATAGGGCACAATCTTACTATATACAATGAGGGGGAAATGGTTGCATACCAAACAGCTGAAGGAGAAACCTATGGGCTCATTAGGGGTAATTTGGATTCATAGAAGGCAATTTTGGCGAGCAAAAAAAATCAAAAGCAGTTCACCAAAGTTAGTTTCAGTGCTTTCAGCAGACATTAACAGAATTTTTTGCTGGGGAAAATCCCCCTGCACTGCCTGCACTGAGGTTCATGTAAAATTGCTAATGAATGTCAAAAAAACTAGTTTTAAATAATTTCAAAGGATGAACCATGAACAAGGTACAAACTAAATCAGGAACAGGGCCGCCACGTACAGGGTCCTGTCATAAAAAAATAGTTCTTGTTCAAAGAGGAGATCAAAAAACTGAATAATAAAATATATTTTCTGAAAATTTCATATCTGTAATGTTGATAAACATTTTATGCTTCTAGTCGTCATGGTTTACAAGAAAAGGTCAGACATTCAGTCTTAAAAATCAGGGATATCCCTAAAAATCATCATTATCTGACTAATTAAACTATTAGTGTGTGGTTAAGGAGGGATCTAGAAAGACTTAACTTTCAAACTATTAAATACTCTGCTTTGGTTCCCATATCATATGGTAATGCGCAAACACACTTCACCATATAAACCCTGCAACAGTATTTGTTGATTACTAAATGAACAGGAGATGTGAAAACAGGTATAAAAGCTTCATTTATTTTGCTGAAGAAGTGACCACAATGTTCACTTTAGTAACACAGAGGCAGCTTCCTTTTTAAAAATGATACCTCATACTGCTATATGATGAGTGTAGACACACTGATGTATTTCCTCTTTATTTACCACAATGACATATAGAAAAAAATTAGCAAAAACAAATATCTATAAACATTCACATCACAGTAAGTATATTTAATAAGTAATGAATAGTACACCGTACATTTCAACAGCTACACTTAAGCACAGAGGCTAATGTATTGGGTTGTAAAGCTGGAAACATGGGTTTGAACCTCATCAGACCCTGGTAGTATACTTCATTCTCTACAGGAAATTATTCAATATTGCTGTATTGCAAGATTGCCCCTAAAAACTGATAGAGATACATTTGATGAAGCCAGTGTTACTAAACAGTCAATAACTAGTGTGAGACACAAAACGATGAAACTCTGATAACTTCACTCCAAATAAGAGAGGAGTAATTGACATGTAGTATAGCCAAAATGTATTAACAATTACTTAACTACTAATGCAAAACTCTAATTAGGTCAATAAAATATAAACTTTTTAACCAGAAAAGATCAGGCTCAAACATTTTTCTTACAGATTTAAATACTGTTTTGGTTAATACAAGTACAACTGAGGTTCAGATGTTTGTTTTATGGAATTATTTATAGTTTTTACTAATACATGTACAGCTAATTGACTGAAATGAACAAATGAGGGAACATTTTAGACCTATGGGTGTAACAGAAAGAAAGCCACATCAGAAACTACCCTGCTGGAGTTAAGATGTGTGGAGCTAAAAAGTAAAGGGAGGGCGGTTAGATACAATCAGAGGTGTGAATGAGGACCTCTCCTCAGTGTTTACTAAGAAGAATACAAATTTGTGCCCATATGGGGAGAAAGACAGACACCTGAATGAGGGAGAGGGGGGCAAAAATTTATAATAAAGACAAGGACAGGTGGGTAATGTTTCAAGCTCATGCAGATCAGTTCCCAGGATGTGTAAAGCAGATCACTATCAGTTGAGCCAATCATGCCAAACTAGTCTAGTATGCCGTTGATGCAACCCTTATCTCCTCTGCACAAAATACCATTCTTCTCCAACAGCTCACACAAGATTCATTCTCCTGCATAGAAAATTGGATAGCAAAATCAGACCTAATGCTAAATCCAAAAAAGACAAAACTTCATATTTTCACTCCTAAGTCTCATACCAAATGTAAAGCTAACTTTCAAACCACCTCTGCAAATAATGCAAATATTGAGGTAGTATCCAATACTACATTACTAGTGGTTATGGAGGATGTCATCATGACATACAATCTCCACATCCAACAAGCAATTAAAACAACACATCAGAAGTTAGATATGCAACAAGAGCCAAATAGTACCTGAATGAAAGCAGACAGATAATATTAACCTCAATCTACCTGCTACCTACACTTCTGTATACCGCTCCTATTTTAATAAACCTCCAGTCCACCCTGACAACCAGACTAAAGTAATACTATAATAAAATAGCCAAATTTGCTTTCAACAGCCCACACTCCGCAAATAGGTTAATAGGTTCAAAGGTAAATACTATGCCATCTTCCCTTGATGGCCATTTTAAGCCTAACCAATTTCCTTCAGTGAGAATCAAGCCCTGTACCTCTCATCTGTGAGGTCATTTTAAGCCTTGCCAATTTCCCTCAGTGAGAATCAAATTCTGTACCTCTTGTCTGTGAGGTAAGCACAAAAATGCGTATTTCATAATTACCTACTTTATTTATCCTCGCCTTATATATATAATGCTGCTAATTGTTACCTAAGCATTCAGTATATTGTATAGCACTATTGTAAATAGTTCTCATGGAACTTTGTATGTAATGTTACTAAATAATACCTGAGCATTCTACATGATTCTATATGTACTACTGTTATTATTTCTTGTGGAGCTTTTTTCTACAGACCTCTAATGAAAAGGGGCTTGTTTGCCCAGTTGGACTTTCCCAGTAAACCAATGGATATATATAATCATTAAATCATAAACAGTCTTCAACCTCTCCCTGGAGCTATACAGAGTAGGACCATACTGCAGAACTGCCTCTGAGGGGAATTAAGTTAGAGGTCTGGGAGCAAGAGAAAGGTGAAACTGGGAAAACTGATGGAAAGATGATCTAAGAATAGGTTGGTAGGCTTTCTGAGACCAAATCAACTTACAGATTGGAATCAGCAGTTTTACAGATTGAAAGTCTTTGCAAAAAATGGTGGCTAAGCACTTTAAGTCAGTCACAGGACATGTATAATGAGGCCGTCCAACAATCATGGACTAAGCTGACTTCAACAAGACCTCTGACTAGATGCACATATGCAGTTTGGCAGCAGAAGATGAAAGGCAGTCTACACAGTCTGACAGAATATACCACCCAACATCCGGTAGCTGCCACTCTCCCTACTCCTATTTTTGTTTCATGTAGCACATACCCTTTTGAATGCTGATTTGATCTGGAATATACTACCTAGCCAAAGAGACCATTCCACAAACTGCCACCTTTTCCATGAAGTAGCATTTTCACATTGGCAGTATGAAACTCAGTTCCTCTATTTGGAAATTTTGACTTTTTCTACTCCATTTCAGCATGACTCCTTTGCAAATTCTCAAATGCATGTGTGGATCTAAATCATAATGCTGCTGCTTTCCTTCCCATCGCATATAGAGAAGAGTCACAATGTATACTAGTTGCCTTATTCCATACTCAAACAACTTTAATTCATTCTCCCTACAAGATATTTAGGATTAGGATTAGAACTTGAGCTGAGAATTTACCAGTGTTCCACAGAGTAGGTGTATTGTCTCATTGTTTCTGGAGCCCTATCCCTATAAGATGCAGACAGATGGAAAAAAAATCGTGTTTCCTTGTTATGGTTGGTACAATACAGTACAGCAATGACATCTTAAATCATCTTAGTTGTAAAAAACACAACAGCAGCATTCCATATAACAGTATACATGAGTTATCCTCCAATTTAAATTAGCGCCCTTTTTTTATAAAAGTCTAAAACAATTAAAGCAATACACAGAAGTCAGGGATAACTGTGTCTGATTTTGTTGATTTTATACAGGTGTTTTGATATCTCCATTGTGGTGTGTTTGTCATGGGTTACAAACAGACCAGTGCATAGATTTAAATTTTCCTTACATTCAAATAATGTTCAAAGATACAATCAAGTATTTTTATGAGTGCACCATCTCTTGTTTTAACATATTTTGTAAAACTGAATATAATGCTGGAGGTTTTCTTAAGCAGACAGGTCACAAATAAAAGATTAAACACCTTTACTCATCTATTGAATTGCAGGCTTTTTTCTTCTAATTTTGCTTTTAATAGATATTCTCCTAGTAACTCAATGAGTCTGAACAGATTGGCCAAGATTCTCATATGTACAATCACTTGTTCATTTACTATATCAAATCTGCTTCTCATGTAGAAAGAGGGGGAAGTATTTTCACAGACTGAAAGTATTATACAATAATATATATATTTTGGGAGCTCTTAAAATAAGCAAAACTCCCAATTGTCAACATTTGTTTTGTCAACACACGTTGGCGGCAAAACATATGGTCAACAGGTGTATGAGATGAGCACTCTCTGGGGGTAGGGAATATGCCCATTCCACAGGGACTGTGCAGTCTCAGAGTTAGTATATCTAATTTGCAATATTGATATTTGGGAGTTTCATTGAACCTAAGTACTTTTTTATCTTTATAAAAATAAAAATTGCTATTGATATGCCAGCATTTTGTCACGTGCATTAATAAATGATTTGCTTTTATCATTATTGCAGTCATTATCTGAACTATATTATATTCTCCATTATTTCCAAAAACTCCTGTAGAGTGCATGTATTGCTTTCTTTGGTTGTAATTTTAAATGTTGTATATGAGCCTTCCAATATATATTTTCTGAAAGTATAATTTCTAGTTTCTTAAACGCACAAACTAACTATATAACTCTGCTTTTAATTCTGACTAAACACTATCACCTTCCATTTCATTGCATTCATTCTACACAACATTTTTCAGCCAAAGTTTCAACATTTGCTAATCACATTTTCAAAGCTTTTGAACATTTGTGAGAACATTCTTGGATCATCCGCATAGGCTGTTACCAGGAGTTTATCAGTCCCTAGTTTGGATGCCTCTACATCTAAAAGAGCTATTCTGCTAATTATCTCATCTGTATAAGTAACAAATGTACAATTGTATAATCCTAACAATTTTTCCTTTTGACAACAGTATTATGTTAAAATGCATCCTCTAACCCAGTTATCCCTATAAATTGCTATGATAATAATAATCAGATGTCTCAGATATCCTTTAACAGTCATTACCTGCTATAATACATTTCTCTTTCCAAGGTAGTATATGTTTCTTCTAATGTAATATATGTTGCAAATAATTTTCCATTTTCATTATATACATACTTTTCAGTGATACTCTGCAAAACTAACACTCTTGCTCTCTGCAGAAATGTTGCATCTTAGTTAATTTCCTTCTTGAATTGCAGCAAAATTATATTAGAAAAAACTTAAATGGTGTAAACAGTATACTAGATAGTCCCCTGGATTTACTATTCCTCCATGCAGGACTAGCTTAGTCCTGCACGGAGGTGGCCGTTTAGGAGCAGGACAGCAGTGCGCTATATGCATAGTAATGAGGTGCGCTGCCTGAGCTCCTAACCTTACATGGAACGTGTAAGAGTGCAGGGGGCGTGTCTGAGAGCAGAGCTCTCAAAATATACACACCCCCGCAATGAAGAACAGAAGAAAGGGGTAAGAAATGGGCGAGACCATTCATTGGTGTCCGCAAATCCCCACCAACAGTCCCCCTTGTGTACAACAGCAAAAGTATACAGAAATAAAATGAACAAACCCTTTATTTTTTTTTTTAATCCGATTAAAGCTAACCGTAGGCACACGGGTATGCCCATCACTTAGCTATGGTTAATGCAGCTTAAATGGTTGAAGAGGATAACAAAGGAAGATACACGCAAATGAAGCAGCATGGCAATAGTGTAGTGGGCAGAGCATTTGCCTCATGAGCAGGCATTTCTGGTTCGAGTCCCACTGCAGCACAATCCATTTTCCATGGCAAAGCATGTTATGACAAATATTTTTGTTGCATAACCCACTAAATAACATATATTTATGAGCTGGAGTACTGCAGTAAATGCACATGTGAGGTATCAGTGTCATAATGGATGAAGCACTAGTAAGCAGTGTGAAGATTGGGTGAAGATAGGTGAAGGCTGCCAGCCTAGCCAGATAGAATTTCGTAGATAATTCTGTCATTGTAATATTAATGTAAAGGCTTGTTGTCTTAAATGGTAAAAATAGTGTAACATGTGGAACTGGAAAAAAAATTTATCAGCCGTGCAATCTACTGACCAAGTAAAGCATGTTGTGACTCTTTGATGTTAAAAATCAGAGTTAGTAAGTCTAGAGTGAGGCATCCTGCCTATTGTTTTAAGGCCAAAATGAATGGCCAGAATTTTCATGCATAAATGTCCTTTATTGCTCTGGTTTCTGCCCAGATGTGAAGGGTGTAACTCATCAGCACTGTCTTGCTCTATATGTAAGTTTATCTAGACTTGTGTTTTCTCTTAGAAATAGCTAGAAACTAGAAAGATTAGACTAAGTGTTTTTCTCTAATGTCAGAGCTGTACTACTGAATTATTTTAAGTATTTCTCTGTGATCTCTGAACTCTTGACTAGCACTGTGTAGTAAAAGTAATGTCTTGTTTTTTGACTATTTGTTATTAAATATTTTTAAACCCTTTCAACTGTGGCTGTTTTTGTAGAGATAATTTAAGCTCTTTAGTGCATTTGCATGACTTTGGTAAAATTGTACAAAGCCACTTCAATAGCTTTATCCCTGTGCTATACTACCAATTGGATAATAATATTGCACAGTAATAATTGGACACCCTTTTAAGGGCCTTTGAGTAGCTGATAAATATTAGTGGGTGGTGGCAGCTGGTACAACTGTTTAGTCTGGGAAAAAGGGGCACAGCTGGAGAACCTGTGCCAGCCTTCCCCAGGAGTGTCTGTGTGGTTGTATAAACTCTTCTCAAAGTGTGTGTGTGTGTGTGTGTGTGTGTGTGTGTGTGTGTGTGTGTGTGTGTGTGTGTGTGTGTGTGTGTGTGTGTGTGTGTGTGTGTCAGCTACTTGGGCAGGAACGTGAAGCACTGGTTGGACAGAGAGGGTACTGGAGGTTTTAGCTTGCCCACTAGGCTGAAATCTGGACTCTATAGCTGTGCCAGTGGGAACTCTTATTTGGGACCTCGAGAGCAAGGGAGCGAACAGCCCCAGACTGAGTGTGATCTCTGTGTACTCTTAAGGGGAATTGCACTTTACTGTGTGTATTTGTTATCCTTTCTTCCCATTTGAGACGCCCCTCACTGGTGTTAGTGGTGAGGACTGAGGCTCCTTGATTGCAGGGCCAGGGCACAGGCATCACATATTAATTCTTTGGCAGTGGTGTGATATCCACACCACATATTAATTGGTTGGCAAATACTAATTGGCTTGTAGTGGTGTGGATAGAGTGAATTCTTGTATCTTGTGTACAGTGAGCTCTGAATGTGTTTTGTATACTAAATCAGCCACACTGTGAATATTCAGAGTTCCGATCACAATTGTTTAATTTCTTTTGTTAGCTTAGTTAGTCAGGGTGAGCAGGCAGCATGTCAGCAGAGGAGTATGGAAAGCTGACAAGGAGCCAGCTGGCTGAGATGTGCCAGGCTAGGGGACTGGTGCATGGAAACCTGTCTAAGGCAGACCTGATTACAGCCTTGGTTACAGCTGCATCAGAAAACAACAAACAGGAGGACAATCAGACTGGCAGTGGAGATATAATACCCTCGAATAATGGACAGCTCAACCTTACTGCAGAGGACTTAAAAATCCATCTGGAGCTAAAGAGACTGGAGTTGAAGGCCAGGCATTTGGAGATAGAAGCAGCTGAGAGACTGAGGAGTCTACAGGCTGAGGAGAATGAGAAACTGCTATGCCTGGAAGCCAAGGAAACGGAGCAACAGAGGAAGCATGAGAGGTAAGTGCTGACTCTTCGCCAGAGTCATGGAGGTAATGGGGAAGGGAGTAACTTGACCCCAGAAGCACAAAAGGTCAGTACATTTCTTCCACAGTTTAAACAGGGGGATAATTTTGATAGTTTCATTCATATGTTTGAGAGGGTATGCAAACAGTATGGTGTTGACCAAAGGCTCTGGGTACGGTTCCTGACCCCCCTTACTCCATGGTAAAGCTGTAACTGTTTTGTCAAAAATGTCTGATGTTGCATGTTTTGATTATACTGCTGTTAAAAATCAATTATTAGAATTGTTTAAGCTAACACCTGAAATGTATAGGAAAAAGTCTCATGAGCATAGACGCAAGGCAGATGAAAGTGTGTGTGAATATGTTGCTGAACTGAGCACTTATTTCCATAGGTGGGTGAGTGGATGTCAGGTCACCACTTTTGAAGGGCTGGCAGAAATTTTGGTGAGGGAACTAGCCCTTAGCACTTTGCCTGAGGACATGAGGATCTGGTTAGCTGATAGACAATGTGCCACTTCAGATGAGTTGGGGAAGAAGGGAGATCTATACCTGGCAAGCAGGGCAGCCCTGCACAGGAAGGGGAGCCCCAGTACTGCTCATGGGTCTAAAGGAACCCATGGTGGGCAGCACAGACTGCCCCTACAGAATCTGCCAGTAGTAGTGGAAGTCACTAGTCCATGTACATGTCCAGGAGCTAGGGTCAAATGTTTTGAATGCAACCAGTGGGGCCATGTGGTGTACAGGTGTCCACGGAGGTAAGGTGGGGTACAAAAGCTGAGGGAGCAAGTAAGTGAGAAAGACAAAATGTCAATAGTAGGTTGTCTTGAGACAACAAGGGTACCAAACTACCATCCTGCAAATGTCCTGATAGGAAAGGATTTGGATGAGGTAGTACCATGTGTTTGTGCAGTTACACCCAGTTAGGCTTGGAGACAAGCAGCTAAGTCTGATAGCCTGGGGGGGAGACCCAGATAGACTGCATACATGCAGCCAGGACTGGTGAGGTGGTTACTTCAGGGAGGGAGCTACCCTGTTTCAATGAGACTGAAGATGAGTCACAGCTGCTTGTGGGTACTGATGTTCCCTGGGATAAGTAACTGCAAAGGTAGAGGTAAGTAGTAGTACCCATGCTGACAGTGAGGCACCACTGTCAGAGGATGCCAGACTTCCTGTGGAAGGGGAGCTGGGAAGGGTTACAAGGTGAGAGTTGAGACAGGCTCAGCTCTCAGGCCCTACATTGCAAGGCCTGAGGCAGGTAGCTAGGGAGGCACCTGATTCTCAAGGAAAGGGGGAATCTGTATACTGGGATAAAGGGTTACTGTACAGAGAGTGGACCACTGAGGGAGAGCTAGAAGGTGAGAGAGTACAGCAGTTGATAGTGCCTAGAGCCTACCATCTGGTGCTTCTAGCCATAGCCCATGATATTCCCTTTACAGGTCATATGGGCATTAAACGTACAAAGAGGCATATTATGCAGAACATCTATTGGCCTTGAATGTTCAGAGATGTAACAGGGTACTGCAGGACCTGTGAGCAGTGCCAAAAGGTAGGCAAGGCAGGAGACAATGTGAGAGCTCCTTTGATGCCTCTGCCTGTAATTGTGGAGCCATTTCAGAGGGTAGCTATGGATATTATGGGTCTTCTGAGTACCCCAAGTTCCACAGGGAAAAAGTATATCCTAGTGGTAGTGGATTATGCTGCACGATACCCTGAGGTGGTGGCTTTGTTCTCCATTGAGGCAGAGAAGGTGGCAAATGCGTTGTTAGAGATTTTCAGCAGGGTAGGTTTCCCAAAAGAAACGCTGACTGCGAGAGGTGCCAATTTCATGTCAGACCTGCTGGCTTGTCTGTGGAAGTCCTGTGGGGTGAAGCACATGAAGACCACCCCCTACCATCCCAGCCTAATGGTCTTGTTGAGGCGTTAAACTCTACAATCAAGTCCATGGTACAGGCATTTGCAGATCAGTTTAAGAGGGAGTGGGACAGATATTTGCCCCGTCTGTTGTTTGCTTACAGAGAGGTTCCCCATGAATCCACAAGTTTTCACCCTTTGAGTTGCCATATGGGCATAGGGTGAGGGGACCTCTAGATTTAATTTGAAATGAGTGGAAGGTGAGTGTAAGGCTCACAAGGAGTCTGTTGTGGCATATGTCCTAAACCTCAGGACAAGGCTGAGGGAACTCCTGGGTTTGGCCCAGGAGAACCTGGCAGAAACCCAACAACAGAAAAAGGTGTGGTATGACAGGAATGCTCGAGCTAGATAGTATGCTGTGGGACAGCAGGTAATAGTTCTCATTCCTGTCAGACCCAATAAGCTGCAAGCAGCTTGGGAGGGACCCTACAAGGTGGTAAGAAAGGTAAGTGATGTTAACTACATGGTGGAACTGCTAGGCAGAAGGCAGGGGCACAAATTGTACCATGTTAATATGATGAAACCTTACCATGATAGGGAGGCCCTTGTGCTGAGCATTTGCAGTGGATTGCAGGAGGAGTCTGAGGGAGATCTGGGGACTGATCTCCTCAGTGAGGCTCGGGCTGACATCTCAGTGGAAAGGGTAGCAATATCCCAGCAGCTATCACCTACCCAGGTTCAAGACATTTGAGCAATGTTGCAAGAATTTGGGGATATGTTCACTGGGGAATCAGGGTGCACCCACATGGGGCAGTACCATGTGGGTATAGGACCCCAAAGGCCTATTAGGTAAGCCCCTTATAGAGTGCCCAAGAGAGTCAAACAGACTCTGAGGGAGGAGGTACAGGAGATGTTGGAACTAGGGTTGATTCAAGAGTCCAACAGTCCCTGGGCCTCCCCAGTGGTGCTGGTGCCAAAAAAGGATGGCAGCACCAGTTTCTGTGTGGACTACAGGAAATTAAATAGTCACACAGAGTCAGATGCTTACCCCATGCCTAGGACAGATGTGGCCCTAGGGCAGCTGGGTGGGGCTAAGTATCTTACAACCATTGATCTTACCAAGGGTTACTGGCAGGTGCCCTTGACTCCCAGTGCTAGAGAGAAGTCAGCCTTTGTGACTCCTTTTGGCTTGTATGAGTTCACAAATATGCCCTTTGGGATGAAGAATGCCCCAGCAACTTTCCAGAGGCTGGTTAATCATATCCTAGCAGGAGCAGAAGGGTTTGCCCTTGCTTATCTAGATGATATTGCCATCTACATCCATTCCTGGCAAGAGCACCTTCAACATGTCAAGGAGGTGCTGGGCAGACTACAGAGGGCAGGGTTGACCATTAAGCCGAGAAAATGTCAGATGGGTTTGGCAGAGGTCTCCTACCTAGGACATAGAGTGGGGAGTGGTAAGATAAGGCCAGAACCTGCCAAAGTGGAAGCAATTCAGGCATGGCCTACACCTGTTACTAAAAAGAAGATGAGGCCATTTTTAGGGACAGCAGGGTACTACAGAAAGTTCGCCCACAATTATAGTACCATAGCTGCTCTCCTCACAGACCTGACAAGGAAGAACAGGCCAGATAAGCTAGTGTGGACCCCAGCATGTGAGCAAGCATTCCAGAAGCTTAAAGAAGCCAGTCCAGATTACAGCAAAGAATTTGTTGTGCAGGTGGATGCTTCGAACCATGGGGTGGGGGTGTACTTAGCCAGATTTCTTCTGAGGGGGAAGAGCACCTAGTGGTTTATCTCAGTTGTAGGCTTCAACCCAGGGAAGAATGCTATGCAGCTGTAGAAAAGGAATGTCTAGCCATAGTGTGGGCACTGCAGAAACTTCAGCCTTATCTGTATGGAAGGAAATTCACTGTTATGACAGATCACAACCCTCTAACATGGTTAAACAGATCCAGCCAGCAAAATGCCAAGTTGTTAAGATGGAGCCTGGGGTTGCAAGCATATATGTCTGTGCAGCACCACAGTGTGATTAGCAATGCCAATGCAGATGGGCTTTCAAGACAGGGAATGGGGTAAAGTACACTCAGATAAACCTTACTCCTTCAAGCAGCATTTCTCAAGGGTCACTTGAGTTCTCCAGGGGGAGATATGTGAAGATTGGGTGAAGATAGGTGAAGGCTGCCAGCCTAGCCAGATAGAATTTTGTAGTTAATTCTGTCATCTGTAATATTAATGTAAACCTCAGGCTTGTTGTCTTAACTGGTAAAAATAGTGTTACATGTGGAACTGGAAAAAATGTATCAGCAGTGTACACTACTGACCAAGTAAAGCATGTTGTGACCATTTGATGTTAAAACTCGAAGTCAGTAAGTCTAGAGTGAGGCATCATGCCTATTGTTTTTAAGGCCAGAGTTAATGGACAGAATCTTCATGCATAAATGTCCTTTATTGCTCTGATTTCTTCCCAGAGGTGAAGAATGTAAATGTAGTTTCTGTTAGCCTGTAAACCCAGGGAAGTGTGAAGAATTATGTAATGTGAACCAGGAATGTGATTTTAAAAACAGAGAGAATCAGAGAACATTAAGCATTTTTGCCTTGACCATCCAACTCATCAGTACTTGTCTTGCTGTATATGTAAGTTTATCTTAGACTTGTGTTTTCTCTTAGAAATAGCTAGAGACTAGAAAAAATAGAATAAGTGTTTTTCTGTGATGTCAGAATGGTGCTACAAAATTACTGTACAACTAAATTATTTTAAGTATTTCTCTGTGATCGCTGAACTCTTGACTAGCACTGTGTAGTAAAAGTATTGTCTTGCGTTTTGACTATTTGTTATTAGATATTTTTAAACCCTTTCAACTGTGGCTGTTTTTGTAGAGATAATTTAAGCTCTTTAGAGTACTTGCATACCTTTGGTAAAATTGTACAAAGCCACTTCAATAGTTTTAGCCCTGAGCTATGCTACCAATTGGATAATAATATCGCACAGTAATAATTGGACACCCTTTTAAGGGCCTTTGAGTAGCTGATACATATTAGTGGCTGGTGGCAGCTGGTACTACCGTATAGTCTGGGAAAAAGAGGCACAGCTGGAGAACCTGTGCCAGCCTTCCCCAGGAGTGTGGTTGTATAAACTCTTCCCAAAGTGTGTGTGTGTGTGTGTGTGTGTGTGTGTGTGTGTGTGTGTGTGTGTGTGTGTGTGTGTGTGTGTGTGTGTGTGTGTGTGTGAGCTACTTGGGCAGGGACATGAAGCACTGGTTGGACAGAGAGAATGCTGGAGGTTTTAGCTTGCCCACTAGGCTAAGATCTGGACCCTATAGCTGTACCAGTGGGAAGTCTTATTGGGGACCTGGAGAGCAAGGGAGCAACCAGCCCCAGACTGACTGTGATCTCTGTGTGCTCTTAAGGGAAATTGCACTTTACTGTGTGCATTTGTTATCCTTTCCTCCTATATGAGATTCCCCTCACTGGTGTTAGTAGTGAGGAGTGAGTCTCCTTGATTGCTGGGCCAGGGCATGGGCGTCACAAGCAGTTTTAAGCACCAATAAGCAGTAGTAAGCATATTTAAGCACTAGTAAGTGGGCTTAAGCCCTTTTGCATGGAGGTAAGCAATGCGCACACAGGTTAAGCAATTTTGAAGCAAACTCCCTATAAGAGTTTGTAACCGGAGGTTAGCATTGCTTACCCTCACGCCAACCCACACAAACCCGCTTACAAATGCTCAAAATGCCTTATTCACTCTAAATCCAATGGCCCTTGTTTTGACCATCAACAAAATAAACAGCCATCCAGGTCTTGGACCCAGGACCCTATATACCACAGTCACAGTAGTTAACCACCAAGCCATCACAGAAGTACAGTAGAATGAGGCATCAGCAAACAAGTCTTCACCATAGTGAAACCAAACTGAACCTGTGAAAGGAATCAGTATACAGACATATGTGCCTTAACCCACTACATAACATAAATATGTGAACTGGAGTAAAGCAGTAAGCCCAGAAGTCAGGTGTAATTGTAACAGAGTGTTGAAGTCCCCAATAAAACAGAAGGACCCCATACAGTGTATGCACACATGAATCATGGATACCAGGCATACATATAAGATGCAATGAATACTAACTCAATGACAAAACGGAATTATAATGCAAAGTCTAATGTAAGCAATGCTAAGCATTGCACAGGCCAGCTTAGAAGGTGTAAGCAATGTGTAAGCCAGCTAACTCAATGTGTCCAGTGTTATACCCCTTTAAACAATGCCAACCCTAGGTAAGCAGGTTTGCCCAGAGCCTAGCCTTTTCAAAACTGGCTAATCATGGAAAAGTGCAGGAAATCAGCCCTACTTAAACCCAAGAGGCAGAAATACATCTCATAACTGGTTGTAGCTTCCCCTTGCAGGCACAATGACAATAAGGGGAGAAGGTGTGCGCTTTCGGGTGCAGCGCTGGTGCATTCAGGAGTCCAGAGTAATGGCAGGACTCCTTGTCAAAGACTGTGATCAGTGACTGCTGCAGGGTCAGTAACTGGGCTCTTAATATAAGGTAGAGGCCTGGGGCCATCTCGCCCGTGACCTCACCAGTGCCACTAGCATATCAAAAACTGGAGAACAGGTCAGGCATCACTATGCCGACCTGAAGTGGTTTAAGGGGGGGCCACTTGGACCAGTGGATCCAAGAGGCTAGAGCGGCAGGGGATGTTCCAGTTGTGTGTAAGTATCACCCCACTATGTGTGTAATAAATGCCAGCTCAGGTATAGCATGGATAGGTATGGCTAAATATTCCTCTTATGTCCCCCACAGCTGCAATGGAGCAGGCCATAAACCAGAAGGCCCACGTCAGTCGCCTGGCGAGGTTGCGACATGAGGCAGGTCAGTAATACTCATGCATTTACTGTCACAGGAAATAAAACTAAAAGTAGTAGTAAATCAATTGCCTGTATAAAACCTGAATGTCTAGCTTTGTTATTGGCTAGTGGAACTGGAGCTGACTTGAGAGTTTTCACCATCGGTGACAAGGCTTTGCATAATACCGATAGCAGCGGTAAGCCTAAAGGCATTTCGGGAGGTTATTCTAGTTCAGGTGAGAAAATTGGAGCCTCTCCAGCTATTTTCGGTGAAACAGAGGCACCGAGGAGGGGCTATGTTGAATTAGACTTGAACAATTGGTTGAATCGCCCCTTCAGTTTTCACAATGGGTAAGACATCAGTAATATTGATATTCAAACTAAAGGATTGTCTGATTTGTCTACTAAGCTCAACAATTTCGACCAAAAATTATTGAGGCTATGGAAGTTACAACTTGAGGTATCCTATTTTGGGGAATGCCGACGTGCGAAGATTGTTCTGAAGGGGCTTTGCTCGTGGCAATACCCCACAGGTTTGGAGGATGGGTCGAAATTCCATCTTGACCTCTTGGCACTTTTTGATAGACATGGGAATGAATTGATTAACTTAATTTGCGCCCACTATCAGGAAGCTATTAACCAATTAACCACGGAACTTTCAGAGTACATCAGTACACACATCAGTGTGAAAGTGCATAACCACAGCCAATGTGAACACAGCCACAGCCACGTATGGCACGCTAGCGTTATATTACAGTATATGGACTATTTGTTCAACACCACCCTCATATGTGCCACTCACATACTAACCCTACATATACTGGGCTTCTACACAGTGTAGTCTGATGCCTGTCTGTGGTATGGAACATGTGTGTGTATGGCCCTACAAACATGTAAGCCGATAGGGTAACATACAGTGGAGCAGCATGTAACATCAGATATAATGGGACCAAAAACAATGACATCTACCACAGTCTGTACACAGGCCAATGTACATATTATCAATACACACACTGTCGACATTCACCTTACGTACACAGACCTCAGTACTGTACACACAACCATGGAATGTCCAGGTGATGTCATCAGATATAACCCCTACTATACATAACATGTGTAGCAGTCTGATATCTCACTGGCTTGTTATCAGTTATTATGTCACTAATTATGGTGTACAGCACATATGCAGCTCTTACTGCATAACATATGTACAAAGATTGACAAAGTTGTGGCTGGAGGCACATACACAGGGCCAATGTTGACATGTTGTTGTGATAACCATACATTTACTGTTGTAACAAGATTTGTTGCAACATATGTTCCTTTGAGGGATATGAAGTCAGTAACTCTCACAGCTGTCACCATCTACAGACTGCAGTCCTCACACTACCTTTTGCAGTCCACAGATAGGTGCTCTGTGGGTAACACATGAAACAAAAGGCACCACACACTGCCCAGTCTGCAGATGATCCTACAGATGGGATTCCCTCATAAACATAGCACTGACATGGCAGTTATTAAAACATGTAGGACAGCCACATCCACACACGCACCCTGTTAAACCAACATTACTCCAAATGAAGTACAGCAGCACTTACAGTCTGTAGTCAGGTCAGGCACATCCCCCTTCTGTGTGTTGCCCTGTTTCCACAGTGTATGTTGTTATAGGTAAATCCCCAATCCATCTGAAATGCTGTTTGCCAAACAACAGAATGAGTTCCTGCTCACAGTGAATGAAAAGTCCCAACACCAATATGATGTTCCTAGATATTGGAGTGTGTTTCCATGCAATTGGCAATGGGAATGTTACCACAGTTGTTCCACATGCAATCAGCTAGAGGAGGGCTGCAATTCATGCAGGGGCCATCAGCTGATCATGAGCATCAATTAAAATACACATGCTGCTGCCTAAGCAAAGCAGGTGTAGGTCTCCACATCCACCAGAGAGAGAGTGAGAATGGCAGACAGAGGCAAAATAAAGTCAGGGAGGGGAGGGAGAGTAAAATGTAAGCATGTTTGTGTCACACACCTACCAGCCCAGGGTAGCAAACCCCTGACGACTATGTTGTGCTATCACATTTTTATGCAGTTATCAGATGCGCCACATAGGTTACATATTGAAGAGCCCTCAAAATGTATATGTGATGGTGAGTGGCGTCTGCAACAGGGATATGGTAGCTATACGGTAGGTGTAGTACACATGCCTGTCTGCATGAACAGGTGCCAGTATCAACACAGCCACACTCTCACAGGGACGCACACACATTGACACACATGGCAGGGCCAGAAATACAACTCATCACTAGTGAGATTGGCACAACACATTACTGTGCAGGTATCACATGCACCACAGGGGTCATACAGAGGTTATATGGGCAAAGGGTATGTGGAGGTGTCTGACATTGGACAGCATGCTTCAGTATGCCAATGGGGGTTGTAGTGAGTGTGATCATATGCATTATACAACACACACACACACACACACAGGGTGCCAGTACTAACATGCATGGGTGCATTGCTTCACAGGTCACGGGTGTATAGTGGTCGAGTGTGCCAGACAGCTATACAAGGCTAGGTGATGGGTATACCCTGGAATCAACCCACAATGGTCTGCATTGTGGCTCAGCGGTGTAGTTTCTGGATTTGCCCACACAGGTGAGTATTGTATTCACCATCCAGTAACCTGGGTGACTATTGTGTGTGGCCAATGCTGTGCATTGCTTGCCATGTATGTGCCCCTTGTTGTGTACACAGATTATCATCAAATGTGCTAGTCCTGGCCTCATGTGGTGGGAGCTGGTAATGGACAGTAGGTTTACCCTGCACCTACATTGATAGCATGATACCGGCATTCCCTGGTGTCAGTGGCATCTGTCCATACAGGGCATGTTTTCAGGCATGGTATGTCCTTTGTGGGTCACATTTGATGGCACCAGTGGGGCACATGGGGAAGGTGCACTGTCGGCATGTAAGTGCCTATTGGACAGATGGACAGGGTGCCATGTTCATTGCAGTGGGTAACATGCAGGGTACTGCCAACATAGCGGCTGTTGCCTAGGCAAGTGTGTATGTGTGTGTGTGTGTGTGTGTGTGTGTGTGTGTGTGTGTGTGTGTGTGTGTGTGTGTGTGTGTGTGTGTGTATGAGACATGGGTTGAGAGTGTTCTCTGGGTAATACTAGGGTTTCTAACTTTGTTTGCTTGGCCTTGATGTCACATGTAGGGGTATGGATTTGTACATTTCACATCAGTTATCCCTGTACGGTGGGCATTGTGATATATACTAGGGCCACCATATAAAACACACACACACACACACACACGCACACACACGCACACACACACACACACACACACACACACACACACACACACACACACACACACACACACGCACATCTGTCATGTCTGGGATAGGTCATGCCACGGAGATTATTGTAGTACTCTTTCCTCAAAGGTGTATTTCACACTGAATGATATCAGCAGGATTGCCAAAATGGGGCATTTGAAGTGTAGTGCATGTGGCTAGGCTAAAATGCATTGCTCCCTACACAGACATTGAAACACACACAAAACATCTACAACTGACATATGAGGGAATAGAACCCCTGTCAGAGGTCTATACCACACTACAGCATGACATTGTTATAGGACACATCACAGGGATTACTGGAGTATTCTGTCCCCAAAGGTGTATTTCACAATGAATTTATTTATTTATTTATTTATCATTTGTTAACTGAGAAAGTCCGACTTGGAATGAAACCAATTTTCAGCGGAGGCCCGGGGAGAAAGGCTTCCAGGATTGCCAAAGTAGGGCATTTGAAGTGTAGTGAGTGTGGCTAGTCTAAATTGCATTGCTCCCTACACAGACATTGAAACACACACAAAACATCCACAACTGACATGTGTGGGAATAGATCCCCTACCAAAGTCCTATATCACACTACAGCATGACGCTGTTATAGGACACACCACGGGGATCACTGGAGTATTCCTTTCCCATATGTGTATTTCACAATGAATGACATCAGCAGGATTGTCAAAGTAGGGCATTTGATGTGTAGTAAGTGTGGCTAGGCTAAAATGCATTGCTTTCTGCACAGACATTGAAACACACACAAATCATCCACAACCAACATGTGTGGGAATAGAACCCCTACCAGAGTTCTACATCACACTACAGCATGACACTGTTATAGGAAGCACCACAAGGATTACTGGAGTACTCCTTCCATAAAGGTGTATTTCACAATGAATGACATCAGCAGGATTGCCAAAGTAGGGCATTTGAAGTGTAGTGAGTGTGGCTAGGCTAAATTGCATTGCTCCCTACACAGACATTGAAACACACACAGAACATCTACAACTGACATGTGTAGGAATAGAACCCCTCCCAGAGTTCTATATCACACTAAGGCATGATGGTGTTATAGGATGCACCACATGGATTACAGGAGTACTCCTTCCCCAAAGGTGTATTTCACAATGAATGACATCAGCAGGATTGCCAAAGTAGGGCATTTGAAGTGTAGTGAGTGTGGCTAGGCTAAAATGCATTGCTACCTACTCAGACATTGAAACACACACAGTTGCCATGTTTGTAATTAGTACTCCTACCTAACTAGTTCATCACACTACAGCAGTACACAGTTATAGGACATGCCACAGAGATTATTGGGCTACACATTTCCAAAAGGTGTATTTCACAGCTGTATGACATCAGCAGCCTTGACAAAGTAGGGCAATTTTGTTGTAGCGAGTGTGACTAGCCTAAAAAGTATTGCTCTCTACACAAACTGTGACACACACAGTTGCCATGTCTAGGATTAGAACCCATATCTAGCTAGTTTTTCACACTACAGCAGTATGCAGTTATAGGATGCACCACAGAGATTATTGGGCTACAGCTTTCCGAAAGGTGTATTTCACAGAGTATGACATCAGCAGCCTTGACAAAGTAGGGCATTTGAATTGTAGTGAGTGTGACTAGCCTAAAAAGTATTGCTCTCTACACAGACGGTGACACACACTTGCCATGTCTGGGATTAGACCTCCTATCTAACTAGTTTTTTACACTACGGCAGTATGCAGTTATAGGACATGCCACAAAGATTATTGGGCTAAAGCTTTCCAAAAGGTGTATTTCACAATGTATGATATCAGCAGCCTTGACAAAGTACGGCATTTGAATAGTAGTGAGTGTGACTAGCCTAAAAAGCATTACTCTCTACACAGACAGACACACACAGTTGCCATGTCAGGGATTAGAACTCTACTTAACTAGTTTACCACACTACAGCAGTATGCAGTTATAGGAAGCACCACAGAGATTACTGGCCTACACATTTCACAAGGGTGTATTTCAAAGTGGATGACCTCAGCAGGCTTGTCATAGTATGGCTATGGGGAGGGCAGTGTGTGTGCATGGGCCATAACCCATTTATCTAAAGGTTGACATACCACATGTGGGCACATGCAGGGTTATATTCCACAGGTACGTGTATACAGCTGCTAGATGACTACTTCATTGTACACTCAAGTTGCACAGCTAGCACTTGTACCACATATCCATAATGCTGACAGATACCAGTGGCTAAGATCTACAGTGAGTGACATCCGAACCTCATGTGGTTGTAGCCATTCGGCTATGTGCTGGGTGGGACAGGCCTCATAATGGATGGGGCCTTGTGACAGTCACTCTCTTACACACATCTGTGTATGTCTACTTTTGGCTTATTATAGTGTGTTGTCCTTGGGTATATGCCTGTATTCCTATCCAGTGTTTGTGTAAAGCATGAATGCCGCATACTGAGGAGTGTCTGCACTAACATCTGCAACTGCCAGATATGTCTGGTCCACTGTTGTTTGCAGACATGGCCTTCATTTGTTTAAGTGTGTGAGCATGCCCAATATGACCTTTCAGTATGTTGTGGCTGACATGCCTTAATTTCTCTAAATGTGTGAGCATGCCCAGTATGCCCTTCGGTATTGAATGTGTGGATCGATTCCAGGTAGTTTGTACTGTGCTGCTGACCTTTGTGTTGTACACCTACAGGTAGCATAATGTTTCTGCAGGGTATCCGTCAATCATTTGGCAATATGGGGACAAACTGTGCAGGGTATAGTGTGTACTGTAGGTGATTGTGTCTGTGCTGCTTCAGCTGCATGGTACTGCTGTTAGCAGAGATATTCAGAAATGTGTACTGTTATACACAGCAATGTTTTCTGTCCTCATGTACTGTAGGGTGTACATTCTTGCCCACGGTGATAACTTGAGGACAAGGGTGACTGCAGCTGTGTCCAGTATTGTGGGCAGACACCTACGTATTCATGGTAAGTTATACCATTCTGGAGGGTGAGCTACAGACACTTGGTGCTGGGTTTGTGTATCCAGTTCAGCACCTTGTTACAGTGCTAGCAGAGGATCCCATACTTGTCCTCCCATCAACATGGCAGTATGGCCTTATCTTGCTGTGGCAATGCCTCACAGCTGTACAGATTTGCACAGGTTAGCCAGAAGCAGGGGCCATGGGTCAGGGCATTTACCCTATTGTGGTGTACGGGCAGGTGTGTAGCCACCCATTTATGTGTTTGTAGCCAGGGATAGTGTGTGTGCACACAGCTTGGTGTCAGACCCTGCACATTCCATGCTGCCCATGCTCCCACACCCCGTCTGTTATTCTAACCTCTTCCATACATTATGCATACATTCTCTGATACTTTCCCTAAGGGCATCACCACATCACAGGTGTGTGTTAGTGTTGGTCCACAGTTCATGCAGTGGGACATGGTGGACATGTTACTGTGGTTTGTCCACATGGCCTTGCATATGGCTTATGTGGAGTGTATGTTGTTATTTGGGTGTCCATGACATAACATGCATTGGCAGTACGTGTGAGACATGGGCCTTTGGCAGGTGCCTGTGGGACATTAGGTGTTGGTGCAGGCCAGATATGGCAGGCTGTTGCATTCTGTCAGTCCTACAGTCCCAGACCACCATACAGTATATTCCCCTGGGGTGACAGGGTAGGGGTGTTAGTTGTTCATGCCAATACCATCTATCAGTCTTGATCAGGTAGTGTGGATGCTGGCAGGGTGCTACCTACAGCTAGGGAGACACCTGCATGGGACACTTGCACTGCATGCTACAGTCTTCCCCTATTGCCATATACAGGTGGGGTCTTACTGTACCCATTCCCCACAGCAGGGATATTGCCAGAGAGATGCCCGTGGGTGGTGTTTGTGTGGCTGGGTGCATGTGTGCTATGGACACTACTTGCATCTGACACACAGATATGCATGGGGCATTACAGTTATGCTGGCATGTGCAGGTACATCAGCTGATCACCAATACATCAGTCCTACCTCCTTTGTGATCTGCATGTGTTCAGGCAGATATCACCAGTACCCCCTACTACAGGCCCAGTTACTGTGATGCATACCTAAATGTACAAATCCAAGGGTGTCTCCATTTCACAGTGGCACAATATATACTGTATGTCTGGGGTACTTTCCCCTGTGTACTGCTTGTATATCTAGCTCAGCAGCCATGCCATGTCAGTCTTTCAGATGGTGACACATATTACCACCATACATTTACAATGGCTTACTAATAGCATGTGTTATACTGGTGGGGATTGTCTTTGGAACTGCAGTCGTGAGGCCTTGCCCCTGTTATCAGCAGTAGTGGCCAATGGCCACCAGGTCTTACTTCAACATGCATACATACTGACCACTATCACACATTATGAAACACACACCATCCTAATATATATATATATATATATATATATATATATATATATATATATATATATGGATCTATCTTACTACGTCGACATGTCAAAACGCCGACAACAAAATCACCGACACCACATAACCGACATTTCACAAACACGAAACCTCACATGCCCGACACACCATAATCCCGACAAGCAACAAACAAAACAAATCCCGGTCCAAAAGCACACACACAACACAAGCACACCAAAATCCTTACAAACCAACACTAAACCTCACATACACAACTACCTACAACCTTAACCCAAACCCTAACCCTAAGGTCCGCCACTATCGCACACTCACCTAACCCAGCGCTCTAACCCTAACTCACTTAACCCGCCTCTAACCCACAAACTATCACAGTCGACACTTACCTAGCCCGCTTCTAACCCTAACTCACTTAACCCGCCTAACCCACAAACTATCACAGTCGCACACTTACCTAGCCAGCGCCTAACCCTAACTCACTTAACCGCCCTAACCCACAAACTATCACAGTCGACACTTACCTAGCCCGCGCCCTAACCCTAACTCACTTAACCCGCCCCTAACCCACAAACTATCACAGTCGCACACTTACCTTACTCGCACCCTAACGTCCGTCACTACCGCATACATACACAGCCTTTTCCCATGTCGATGTTCTCAGCGTCGGGGTTTTGATCCGTCGGTCTTCTCCGCTGATCTTCTGGCGTCGGTGTTCTCGCTGTCGGCGTTCTGACTTGTCGACGTAGTAAGATAGACCCATATATATATATATATATATATATATATATACCTGCATATTGTGCAAATGCTACAACCTATCCTGCTACCTTGGCCATCTCTTGGCATCTGTGCTCCACTTGTATTATACCTACTCATACATGTTACCACATTTCTACACAGGGTTGGGGGGCACACCTGAGTGTCACTACATTTCTACACTAGATTGGGGGAAGGGGCAGACCTGTCTGCTCCCACATGTCTACATAGGCGTGGGGGGCACACCTGACTGTTACTACATTTCTACATAGGATTGTGGGGGGCACCTGACTGTTTCTACATTTCTACACTGGATTGGGGGGGCACACCTGACTGTTTCTACATGTCTACATGGGAGTGGGGGGCACACCTGACTGTTACTACATTTCTACATAGGGTTGTGGGGGGGGGACACCTGACCATTTTTACATTTCTACACAGGATTGGGGGGGGGCACACCTGACTGTTACTACATTTCTACATGGGAGTGGGGGGCACACATGACTGTTACTACATTTCTACATAGGGTTGTGGGGGGTCACACCTGACTGTTTTTACATTTCTACACAGGACTGGGGGGGGCCCACCTGATTGTTACTACATCTCTACACAGGATTAGGGGGCACACCTGACTGTTTCTATATGTCTACATGGGAGTGGAAGGGGCACACCTGATTATTACTACATTTTTACATTGGGTTGTGGGGGGTCACACCTGACTGTTTTTACATTTCCACGCAGGACTTGGGGGGGGGGGCACACCTGACTGTTACTACATTTCTACACAGGATTGGGGGACACACCTGGCTGTTTCTACATTTCTACACATGATTGGGGGGGCACACCTTACTGTTTCTACATGTCTACATAGGATTGGGGGCACACCTGGCACTTGCACACATTTGCTATGACTGTACTGGTATGTCAGGTACTCCACTTCATTCTGTATTCTAACCTATCATACTGACTAGAGGCATATCAGTATACTACAGGTCTTAGCTTTGGTTGCCCTACATATTAGTGTCTGACTTCCTACCCTTCAGAGCTAACATCCCACTGCCTGACCTGCTGTAGTCTGTCTGTGTAGGCCTGGGGGGGAGGTTACCCATAGGCATAATTCAGAGGCCATAGCACAGGCTCTGTTTGGGTTTGTCTACACCTGTCCTGCTGACTGAGACTGTTGTTGGGTATGTGAATCTCTGTGACTGGCATGTGTGTGTCATATGGACACACATGTCGCCCAGCACATTTCCTGCAGTGGGTTTTGCCACCCTGTATAATACTGGCTACTATGGTGACTCCAGTATGTGCTACAGCTGTCATGGTGCCACTATGGGTGTCTACTATCAGCTGCCATAAAATTTAGCCATGCAATTACCTTGCATGCTCACATCCATGCCATAGATACAGGTAATGTCACATTCTACTCCATTTGGCAATTGGTAGGTTGATTGACTTATCTTGTGGGTGTTCCAGGATTGAGGATGATGCTGGAGGGCTGCCTATGTCAGATGCACATAGTACGCTCCATATACATGGTTGAGCACAGGTAGTGCTATATTTGGCATCCCTTTTACTGTATTTGCAAGTCAGAGAGAGGTGTCATTCCCTGGATCCCTACTGTGTCAGTGTATGCGCTATGAGTTGCCTCTTTGCCAAGGTCAGGGCATACTGGGCATGCCTCCATCTGCCTACTGGATACCATAACAATTTGAGTACATGTAGCTGGTGAGTACTGCAAGGCTCCACCGGATGTGTCCAGACACCGGAACCATGACTTGAGCATCCCAAACACATGCTCTATTATATGTCACATCTATATATAAATGCAATTGTAACAACATAAACTTTACCTTTATCTAAAAGCCAATACACCACAAAGGCTGTAGAATATAGTGAAGGAAAGAGAAGTTCTAGAAAAAAGGGGGATGGTGGGTGGGTAACCCGGAATGCAACAGTGAATACACTCAAACATCTACATTTATGGTAAGTGTACACAACTGTACTATGTTCTTCGTGTTTCACTGTTGCAGTCATTACATTTGGGTAGAATCCCAAAACTATGGATGGGAGGCTGGAACTAAATAGCATTAGGAGCGGCTATAAGGCCCTGCAGAACTACAGTGGCAAAGCCTGCCCTGGACTTAGAGAAGAGAGGCAAATGATAATGCTTTGTAAAAGTATGAACAGAGCTCCAAGCAGCAGCTTCTAGAATGTCTTTGGTTGGCACCCCTCTGAGAAAAGCTGCTGAGGTAGATGCAGCTCTGATGGAATATGACCTGATTCCCTTGGGCACCGGTTTACTATGATGCAAATAGCAGAAACAAATGCAGTGGCTTATCCACTTTGAAATAGTCTGCTTTGAAATAGCCTTCCCCTCTGATCCTGCAGCAAATGCCACCAGTAGCTGCTCAGACTTTCTTAGAGATTTGGTCCTGTTTAAGTAGAATCTTAGTCGTCTGTGTTCATCCAAGGAATGCAGAATCCGCTCCCCCTTGTTCTGCAGATTTGGGTAAAAAAATGGCAGGTGAATAGTTTGGTTAAGAGCCACACTGGATACCACCTTAGGCATAAAGGAAGGATTGGTCCTGAGGGACACCCTGTCCAGGTAAAATGTAATAAAAGGCTCCACAGCCATGAGGGCCTGTAGTTCTGAAACCCTTCTTGGTGAAGTGATTGCCAGAAGGAAAGCTTTTTTCCAAGATAAAAACTTTATATCCGCAGTAGCTGCTGGTTCAAATGGAGGCAGAGTGAGCTTTTCCAACACAGAGTTCAGGTCCCATGCAGGAGTTGATGATCTTCTGGGAGACCTTAAATTTTTGGCTCCTCTGAGATACTGTTTTAGCAGAGGATGAGAAAAGATGGGAGGCTCCGTGTTGTCATGAGCTGAGATGGCAGAGGCATGGATTTTTATTGACGAAAAGGATAGGCCCTTGTCAAGCATCTCAGTCAAGTATTGTAAAATCTGAGGAATATTTGGCTTTGCTGTGTCCGTCCCTTGTGCTTGGTTCCAAGCACAGAATCTCTTCCATTTATCAGCATAAAATTTTCTAGTACTAGGCCTTCTGGCTTCCAAAATGACATCCATCACAGATTTACTGAGAGGTGTTGTTTGAATAATTACATGATCAGCCATGCTGCCAGGTTCAGAGTTTGGAGCTGAGTGTACAGAATTTGATTGCTCTGCTGAGACAGTAGATGAGGTATTTGAGGCAAGTACCAAGAAGGGAGTTGAGACATATTCCTTAGAATTGGGTACCAGTGCTGGCGAGGCCAGTCCGGGGCAATTAGGATCATTTTTGTTTTTTCCTGTCTGACCCTTAGTAAGACTTTGGGAAGAAGAGGCAGAGGAGGAAAGGCATAGACTGATAGGTTTTTCCAACTGAAGGATAGGGCATCCACTTTCCATGCTTGTCTGTGATAAGTCCTTGTGCAGAATTTGTTCAGTTGATAATTTTGGGGAGAGGCAAATAGATGTATGTCCGAACTCCCCCATTTCTCTGTTATCATGCTGAAGACTTGTGGATCCAGTTTCCATTCGTGAGGGTCCATACGATTTCTGCTTAGGTCGTCTACCAGAGTATTTTGTTTTCCTGGCAGGAACTGAGCTTGAAGATGTACTTAGTAAGTCAAGACTGTATTCCACAGTGCCATGGCTAGTTTGCAAAGGGGGTAGGAATGCGTACCCCCCCCTGCTTGTTTATGTACCATATAACCGTGATGTTGTCCATCTTTATCAGTAGTTGTCCTGGATGAAGTAAGTCCTTGAAGGCTGTCAGGGCATTCTGAACAGCTAACATCTCTTTCTGGTTGATATGCAGATGCATTTGTTTTGGGGTCCATATACCCTGAATGCATCTCCCCACCAGGTGGGCCCCCCAAGCATAGTCTGATGCATCTGTAGTTAGGGTTTGGGTGGCAGGAGGTAGAGTGAAAGACCGTCCCATGTTCTGGTGACATGTCTCTGCCCACCAAAGAAACTCCTGTTGTAGGCAGGGAATGAGAGGAATCATTGTTTCCAGACTGTGACAATGCTGACTCCATAAACTTTTTAGATACCACTGTAGTTTCCTCATATGCAGTCTTGCATATGGAATTAGTAGAATGCAGGATGCCATGAACCCCAAAGCCTGTAGAATTTGTCTTACAGATAACTGGGTTTTTGTTGCCATCTGTTTGAAGTAAACAGTCAGTTGCCTTTGCTTGTCTGGCGTAAGGCAAGCCATCTGGGCAGTTGTATTCAAGCTTGCACCCAGGAATGTAATCTTTTGAGTGGGTACCAGTTGTGATTTCTTTTCATTTATTGTGTACCCCAGGCATGTTAGAAGCCTTTTTACAAATGCCAGATGCTGAAGAAGAATGTCCTTGTCTTCTGCTTGAATGAGGTAGTCGTCCAAGTAAGGATAGATTTGTATGCTTCTTTGTCTGCAAAATGCAATTACTGGTGCCAGGCACTTTGTAAAGACCCTGGGCACAGTAGATAAGCCAAAGGGCAGTGCACAGAATTGGTAATGCATAAAACCAGCTTTGAAGCGGAGGTATCTTCTGCACAATTCCCTTATTGGGATATGCAGGTATGCCTCTTTTAAGTCTAGCATGGGCAGAAGCTGTTGCAAAGTCAGCATTTTAAATTTTGGGATGTTCAAGAATGTGTTCAAAATCGATAAATTAAGTATTGGGCACCAGGCATTGTCTTTTCTGGGTACCAGGAGCAGTCTTGAGTAAAACCCTTGCCCTTTTTCCTGTTCTGGTACTAGTTGAATAGCCCTCATATCCATGAGGGACGTAACTTGTTTCTGTGTCTCTGCCCATTGATTTTGTGGCAGATCTGGCCAACCGTTTGGAATTGGCAAGGTATGGAAATGAAATCTCTATCCCTGGAATACTAAGTTTAATACCCACTTGCCCTGGGTTATCAACTGCCAATTTTGAGCATGAAGTGCTAATTTTCCCCCCAAGGGGGCTGCCAAAAGATAAGTGCTTGGTGATGGCAGAGAGAAGCAACTGAGACTGTTTACTGTAGGGTTGTGCTTTGCTTCCTCCAGATTTGGAGGTAGAGGCACCCCATTGCTTTGACCTGTAAGAACCCTGTGATTGGTATCTAGAGCCTTTTGAGCACCTGGATTTGCTCCGTGAGGCTCTGTCGGACACAGGAAAGGACCAATTTTTTGTAGGCCAGTGTCTACTGAATCTTGGTGGCTGCACTTGTAAGAAATCTTTTACAGTTTGCATAGACTTAGCTTTGTCTTCCATTTTCTTTAAAACCTCTTCTGCCTTATTACCAAACAGAGCATCATGCTGTAAAGGTGCATCCAACAATTTAGCTTTAACATGATCAGGCAGATTTTGCTCCTTGAGCCAGGCATGCCTTCTAATCACAGATCCAGTAACTGTGGCCCTGCAAGAGGCCTCAAAGGAATCAAAACCACATTGCAAAATATGCTTTCCAACCTGTTCTGCTGCATGCAATAATTTCTGTAATTCTTTATTTTCCACACATTCAGGAATCAACATAATTTTCTGTTTCAATAATCCCATAACATGCTGTTGATATTTAAGCATATGAAACTGGCAGTTTAAGGCCATAATTGCCAAGGTTGCAGACGTATAAACCTTCTTTCCCCATCTATCCAGCACCCTGGAATCCCTATCAGTGGGGATAGGATTCTTAGCTGTTGAGGCCTTTACATCTTTGGGACCCTGTGAGGTAGTTTCAGGGTCAGCAGCAGGATTTTTGAATAAAAATTTGTGGGAGTCAGGAACCCTGTAATATCTGTCTGGCTTACTAGGAGCCGGAGGTAGGGAATCTGGAGCCATGCTTGATTCCGAAAACACATCATCAACAATGTCTAATATAGGAGGTATAGCCAAAGGCCTATGCTGAGGAGGAAGAAGAAGGAAATCCCTAAGCCTCTTTTTTGATTCCGAAAAATCCTGACTTTCCCAATGAAAATGTTCCCTTAAAGTATGCAAGGTTTCTCCAAAAGAATATTCTTCAGGAGGAGATGCAGATGGGATGGATTCCTCTGCATCTGAATCCTCATAGGGTGGTATAGAAAATTCCTGATCAGAAGAGGAATCAGAAGAAATAGAAACCTGATCTGAAGATTCATAATCAGTGTCTTGCCTAGGCCTCTTATCGGGGGAGGTTGGGAACCCCTGGTCAAGGTAATTAAATCCTCAGCCATTTTGATCATCTGGTTTTTAGGCATAGGGGCCTAAGCACGTGGCTCATACGTTAGATTTTTAGCCTTAGAAGTTGCTTTTGTCTTTGTTTTTGAAGCTGGCGTTGGTTTTATACAGAAATGTTGAGGCCTGAAAACACCCTCAGAAGCCGGTGCCTGCTCAGCGGCTCCGGACCCATCTGAGGGAGAGACATCTGTGGGTACAATACTCTGAGGGTCTCGTGGCATGCTGGACTACACATGGGTCTCGGTAGAGGCCTGCGACTCAAAAATAGCGGGTATCAGGGGCTGCGAAAGCGCCTCACTGAGTACCGGTGAACCAGCGACTGGCTTAGGAGAAGCTTCTTCATCGGTTTTGGACCTCGACGGTCTGTCTCTGTCCTTTTCTTTGTGTTTTTTGTGAACTCCGGTAGTCGGATTCCTATCCAATGACATTTCAGGGTAATTAAATCTGTTTCCAAAATATTTTGAAGCAAAGATATACCGATGCTTAATAGTGCATTGGTTAAATCTAGCACAAAACCAACAGCAAGGCATGTTATGATCTGGGCCTAGGCAAGGAATACAGTACGAATAAAAATCCTTATGAGGTATTTGCTTCCCACAAGTAATGCAATTATTAACTTTTACTGACATCGGTAAGGAGCAAGAAAAAGTTTCCCCAGCAGGGTACTTAGCTTTAATTGAAGACTTCGGTTCTGAAACTCGAATACGAAAATTTCAGGAGTCGTCCGACCAGCACTTGCGAACTGCTTCTGCTTTGGGCACCGCACGGCAAGAAAGACTGAAGAAAATGGCGTCGGCTGCATGTTTTATACCCCTGATGACCTGACGTCATGGAAGAGGAGACAGCAACCGACGCAGGACCCAGGATATTCAGGCCGACTGAGAGCAACCTGCCAGCAGATTACCCAAATGTAATGACTGCAACAGTGAAACATGAAGAACATCTTCGCTTGACATAGATGGGTAGCCTGTTCCAGAGTATGGGAAGTCTCTGGGACAGGAATCTATCCCTCCAGCATGTCCTGTTTATTGTGGTGACAAGGTTTAGGTCCCTACAGCGTGTAGCTCAGAGGGATTGTGATTTCTTTAGGTGTAGCATGTCCAACAGCTCTGGGTTTGACATAGCTTTATATGTTGGGCAGAGATCACCTCGGAGTAGGCGATATGCTATGGAGTAAAGCTGGAGTTTTTTGAGATGGTCAGTGTAGGGCATTTGTTTGAGGCCAGTAATCCTCTTTGTCAGGTACTTCTGTGGCCTTTCCAGCTGCTGCAGATGTCTTGTGAGGTACATTCCAAAAGAGGCATTGTACTCTATAATGGGTCTAATGAGTGTTGAGTAGAGGGGAACAATGACCTCTTTTTTCCTGAATGAGAACCCTTTTATGATGAGGTGTGCCATGTAGAAGGACTTCCTGACTACTGTGGCGATGTGACTATCAAAGGAGAGACTATTGTCCACATGGGTCCCAAGGTCTCTTATCACACATTCGGTGTTAAGTAGATTGCTGCCTATATGGTAGTTCATGGGTACAGAGTTTTTACCAAAGGGGATGACAATATATTTTTTGGCATTGGGCTTGAGGCCATGGCTCTGACACCAGGCATATGTCTCAGCGAGGCCCTTCTGTAGGATGTCCACATCATTTGGGGACTTGACTATGGCTCCTAGTTTGCAGTTATCTGCGAACTTTGTTGGCCAGAGGCCTTCTGTGATAGCCTGTACTTCAGAGAAGTAGATACCAAACAGGAGAGGTCCCAGGACTGAACCCTGTGGTACTCCACTTGTCACTGGTTTGAGGTCAGATTTGGAGTCTGCAACTTTTACAGTGTGGGTTCTGTCAGTGAGCCAGTTAGCAACCCATCTTGTGATGTAGGGATTTATAGCCTTGGCGAGGTCAAGATAGGCTGTGTGAACCACCCTACCCTCATCTACAGCTTTGGTGGCTGCCTCAAAGAAGTCGATCAGGTTCAGGAGCCATGATCTGCCTTTCACAAACCCGAACTGGGTGGGATCCAGAGTTTGGAGGTTACCAATGTCTTTGTTTATGAGTTCCATGATGATACGTTCCATGGCCTTGCAGACCAAGCTCGTCAGGCTAATAGGGCGATAGTTCCTGGGATCAGTTGTGGCTCCCCCTTTGTGCTAACTGTTGCTGTGCACCATTCAGTGGGCACAAAGCCTGATGCAAGGCTATTATTGAACATGGTGCTTAGGTGGGGAGCCAGTTCGTTCTGAAGTTCATGTAAAACGCACCTGGGATGTTGTCAGGTCCCATGGATGCTGTGTTTTTGGCTTTAGAGAGTGCAGCTTTTACCTGCATTGTTGTGATTACAGGGACTCTGCATTCTTCCTGTATAGATATGGGCCCTTTAGGGAGTGAGGGCGGGTAAAGTTAGCACTGAACCTATCTGCCAAGATGTTGGCAATATCAATTGGTTCTGTAATTTTCATGCTGTTGTGCTGTAATTTAGAGCAGATCTGGGTGTTGCCATCGAGATTCTTGACATAGGTATAGAATGCTTCATGGTTGTCCTTAGAATTAGTGGCGATTTTGTTTTCATAGCTAGCTTTGAAGGATCTTATAAGGGATCTCAGCTTCTTACTGAGGCTGACCAGAGAGCTCCTCCACTCATGGGATTTTACTCTCATTTGCAACAGTTTCTTCCTTTTGTTGTACAGTTTGTTTATGGCAGGGGACCACCAGATTGGCTTCCTTTATTTGGAGCATAGCATCTTGGTTCTGTTTGGGATAGCACGATCCATGCTCTCGTGTAAGTGCTTATAGAGTGCATTTGTGCAGAATTCAGCAGTTGTAACTGTATTGTCTATCTGCATGGGTGTCATAAAGTTCATCACTTCTGTCTTAAGAAGCATGAAATTGGCTTTGGAGAAATGTTTTACCTCCCTTAATGGGGGGAGGAGCAGGATGTGGATATCAAGGGTGATTAGCTTATGTTCGGATCGGACCAACGAGGAGTTGACTGCAGGTGTGGAACACTGGTCAGTCATGTTGGTAATGACTAGGTCTAGGATATTGTTGCCCCTGGGGGGAGGGTGTGGATAAGTTGATCCAGGTCATTGGAGTTTAGGAATTCCAGAAAGTGTTGAGCTAAAGAGTTGGTACATGAGTAGTTTTCCCAGTTAATGGTGGGTTAGTTGAAGCCGCCCATTATTAGGGTGTTTGGTTGAACCCTAATATTTTCCAGTACATCAAGAAAAGAGGAGTGGGAATCCTGGGGCATGGTGGGGATCTGTAAAAAGCTACAAATTGGATTGCAGTTTTGCCCAGAGTTAGTTGCACTTGGATAACCTCGGAAGCATTATGCTGAGCAACTAGCCTGGAGGTGTGGCTATCCTTAATGAATATGGACACACCTCCGCCTTTGGTGTTTCGGTCAAGTTTATATGGTCGAAAAGTGTGGTATGAGTTATAGCCTGGTAGTGCAGGGGTGCTCTCTGGAGCCTTGAACCAGGTCTCAGTCACTGCATAGCAGTGGCGGCTGGTGACTTCAAATCAAAGGGGGGCTGCAGGAGGCAGCTGAATGGGTGGGGTCAATGGGAAGGGGTGTGGCCAACTAGAAAGGGGATGAGCTATGCTCAAAACCACAAAAACTAACTTTAATTAAATACGCTGCCCTGGGTGCCAAACTGTCATTATGAGAGTCCAATCAAGACAAAATGAAGTGCAGAAGAATAAAAATATTTCAATGCATTGGCTGCATGACAGCTTATCTAATATCTAGATGGAAACCGAAAGGTTGTGAGGCATGAAAAAAATAAATTACTTTTTAAATACATTACTGGAATGCCAGTCAAAATAAAGCATAAGAAAAACAAGCAGCACTCAACTCAGATCACTTCTCCTTGCACTGCAGTTCTAATTATAATTTATATTCAGCTTTATTAAACGACCAAGTAACATGCTGAAAGTAGCAATCTCTGTGATACCCCCACTTGTAAAAATGTTTCTTATCCAAAAAAGACCTGCTGCCTGACAACTATCTACTTGTTCCATGGGGAAAACATAATCAAAGTAAAAAATGAAAAGCAAACAAGAAACAAGCTCAAGATACATTGCTTAAAGGATTACTGTACAGGTTATGGACCACACATGATTGGCATTCTGTTTAGTTGACGGGTAAAGCCTGCAGAGGTGACTGGAAGTCTCCAACAAGTGTAATGAGCTTCTTAAAATAATGTAATCCTGTCCTTTATTACACATACTGTCATATGCATTTCAATACCCAAGGCTTATACATTATCTAGTTAAGTATTCTCTGCATGGCAGCAACAGAAAGGCTTTCAATGCTGGCAGTTCTTTAACAGTATGCTTATTAAAGCTTACTTGCATCTTATGGTCTCAGACAAGCTTACCTGATGGTCATTAAAGCATTGCTACTTAAACACAGAGCAACAGGCACTTTTGTAATAAGCATAAACTAACAGTACATAAATATGACAAACCAGACCATTCTGCAAAATCAAGGACAGATGAAAACCCACTGTAGTACTTGTGTCTACCTTGGATGGGGGGATACTCTGCACATTTACACTGCTTAACTACACCTTGCCTTGCTTGGACGCATCCAGAGTCACTACATGGGGGAGTGGGGTGCAACAGGTATGTCACAATTTGAAATGTCTCCGGATGACTGTGATGGCCCTGACACATTTGTCATTCCTCTCAACCTCAGAACAAGAAATCTGGACAAAGCCATACATAGAAGTGGGACAAAGTCCTAAAAACAAGGACAATTTTTAAATATTGCTTTTATAAACTTAGAAGGATAATAGAATAGGTTTTGCATTAGTATGAAATTTCTGAAGGGTATGAAATCTGAAACTCAAATGTCTGTCATTATTTTCGAACTTCAGTCCTTAATGATTTGCCACTAATTTGCCAGAAAGCCACAATTTTATGAAAAACAGACCAAATATATAAGGCAAAAATCTGGACATTCTGCGAAAATCTGTACAGTTGAGAGGTATGCGTTGTAACTCATGCAAAGTTTTTAAAATGCCCCAGTTACAAATATTTTTAATACCTTCACTACACATACTAAAAGTAGTGACATAGCATACAGTATTATTATTCCTAAGGACCTCAGTTGTCTCCATTCCTACTGGGGCATTACCAAAATATGGCCTAGCTACAGAATTCCTAGATGCAATAACATATTGTCTAGTAATGGCTAGTAACCTAGATTCATAGCCACTGTCAATAAATCCATGCATTATCTCATCCATTTGTGGTTCACATCCACCTAAATCAGTATTCAGCCTACTTATTTGTGGCATCTGTGCCTTAACAATTCCCTTAAACACATGGGAAGAGTGCATGCTCTTCCTATGCAGATAGTTATTCTTATCTACATTCTTTTTCTATGTACTTACTGTACAATGTAGGACAGATTCTAATGTTGTAGTATTATTGCTGGGGAGTAGAGGCACCAATTATATTTAAGTTTTTCTTTGAGTTGATTTTAAGTCTGGTGAACAGGATTTCTGCATTGTTGAAGAAAGTCAGGGTGTGATTGATAATTTCAAGTATGAGGTTATTTTTGTATAGAGCAATACCTCCACTTCTTTTTTTTCTATCTTGTCTGTGTATATTATATCCTAGGGGGAGTATATTATTGCTGTTGATTTCTGTTTTAAGCCACGTTTCAGTTATTAGAACTATGTCTGGAGAGTAAAGTGAGAGGGTGGCATGACATTATTGTACTTTGTTGAGTATATTTCTAATGTTAATGTTAAGTATTACTTGTTCAGATCCTTTCCTGGGGATGTTTGGTAGGTTGGGTTGTTGGATGCTGAGTATGTTTAGTTTATGTTTTAGACCTGGGTTTGGATGAATGCCTCCACTGCAAATAAGTTGGGATGCTATGTGTAGGGTTGCTTCTAGGTATTTGGATATAAATTTGTTATATTGCACAGATGTATGTGAATATGAGTGTTGGTAGAGTACAACAAATGGAGCAATTTCTATATGTGAATAGTTGAATATAGCTGGGGTTGCTTGAGCATAAACGGTTTTGATTGTAACTGGTTTCAAATGCTTTTGATGCAACCTGTTCAACTACAGAGGAGTTACTACTAAAAGTTCTTCGTTTGGGTAATCAAGGAGAATATCATTACTTCAGTTCTGAAGACATTACTACTTAAGCGGCATATAAACCAAACCAATCCTGTAATTAAACATCATCTGTTTAGATTGTTTTCTTTATCCCTAAACTATTTTCCCTCACATATGCTGTCAATTTAAATATAGAGATTAGTGGCAAAATTAGCATAATATATGATAAGATATTCATGAGTATAAGGAATCATTTCATAGGACAAAAATAAACACAGTCAGCTTTGGTGACGTTTTCCTCAAGCAAGGTAAAAATAAACCATTTGTCATACATTATATAGTCTATAGCTATTTTAATTATTGCTAATAAAATGCCATTGTATATAATTGCATCCAAAGCATTTGAAGGGTCAATGAAAAAAACATATGAAAATAAAATCTGTCATAAGCTTTATAGTTACAGTCAATTAAAATAATTAACACAAATTCTATAAAAACATCTTTTAAAGCTATGTTGAAAATGATCCACTAGATTATTACCTTTCATCAAATAAAAACTTTGGCAAAAAGTGAATTGTGGCAGTAACAGTGCAGTAGGGCTATACTTTGAATATCACCTTTATTAACTTCTTAAAATAAAAAATATGTTTTATTATTACAGCTATAAGTAGAGCTACCATTTATATTTATATCTTAGAGTTCAGAAAAAGATCATTTACTACAACTATTTAAGAACTAATGTTATTATTGCAGTTATTTGGAAGTCTAAAGTTTACGTGGTTTAAGCATACTATACCAGCATAAACCATGCCATACCATACATACCACCACCAAGAAGAAAAGATAAACTCTCCCTTCAGTCTGTACTCTCTACTTCTGCAGCTGCTGTGTGTGTCTGTGTCACGTCCAGGCTCCAGCAAACAAAGTTAGACCGCCAACTTCAAGGCAAGCAAAAAGTTAAAAACGCAAAATAATAATCCACCTGTCCTGTTCCACCCAAGGCAAGTCCTGACCAAAACTGGCTGTAACTGTTTGCTTCTCACTCTTTTCCCAGCCCATAAAGCCCGGGAAGAGAGCGACAACCAATCAGCAGCCATTTAGGGCAAGCACGTCATGTACGTGCCTGCGGACGTCGCAGTCCGAACCCCTTCTAATTCTACGCGGTTTGGAACCACAGAGACTGCTGGGCATAATACTGATGCGGCAATTCGCTCTCCGGACTGCAGCAGATAGGAAAAAAAAAAGTCTTGTTTTAAATTTACCGCGAGTCCGCGACCCGAAGTGGTCTAACTGCGCATGCGCGTACTCACCGAGTCGGCAACAGTTGAACAGTGAAACAAGTAAGTCAATACTAAATGTAACTGAGTCTGAGACATAAAAAAAAATAAAATATTAAAAAAATAACAGTACATTTCTGTTCTTTTTTGCTGAGGGGGCTGCAGTCCGGCAGTCCAATGCCACAAGCCGCCCCTGCTGCATAGATATCGATGTTCTCCATTTTAAATAGTACCTCGAGTGAGTTCATTTTGAGATTTAGACTTCTAGCATTGAGTAGCATTTCCCTCAAGTTTTTGCTTGCCTGTTCCTTTTATGGTGGTGAATATGTCATTTGAACCTTGCCTAAAAAAGGCACTATAGGGGTGGCAAGAGCCTTAGCCAGTATCCGGAATCCCAGGTCTATATTATAACAATGAAGTCTTAAAACTTCGAATGTTATAATATTGAACCCATTCGATCAAAACACCAGAAAACCGAAGAGTCAGAATAGCAAATTTTTTCCCAGGGAATAAATTTGCTATTCCAACAAACATACACACAACACAAGCACACCAAAATAAATAATCCACACACATACACTTCACAAAACCCTACACTAAACCATACATAGACCACTAGCTATCCACTTACCTTAACCCAACCCTAACTCTAAGGTCCCTAACTATTGCACACTCACCTTACCCGCTCCCTAACCCTAAAGTCCCTATCGCACACTCACCTTACACGCTCCCTAACCCTAAAGTCCCTATCACATACACTCACCTTACCTGCTCCCTAACCTTAAGGTCCCTATCGCACACTCTCCATCATTCGCACACTTACCTTAACCCGGTCCGTAACCTTCGCTCCACAGTTGAGGAAATAGCGAAGCTGCAGAAATAGCCCACTGAATACTTTCCCTATTTCAAGCATTCATTGAATAAGTGTCGATATTATAACATTCAAAGTTTTAAGACCTCGATGTTATAATATAGACCCCGGAATCCCAGGGGCGACAGGTGTAGGCCATCTCTGGCAAAGCATCGTGGTCTGTCGACCATGTCATCCCAAGCAGACAGATACTGGATCCCCTTAGAATGACACCAGAAGCTTAGCCAATTGTTGAAGTCAATCATTTTGTCCTTGTACTACGGTATCATTGTGGGTGATGGCAGAATGCTACTCAGGGCTAGGGTCATACCTGCCTGGATTACAAGATCAGAGAGCTCTTCCATGTCTCTTTTCATGTAGTCCAGGGAGGTACATCTCAGGTCATTCACACCAACATAGAAAATGACAGAGTCATATTTGTACTTGTTGTGGAGTGACCTGAGTGCGTGGGTTATGTGGCAGATCCTGGCACCCGACAGGCAGCTGACAGTAACCTTCTCCTTGTTTAGCCTGGTGAGTGGGACATCAGTGTGCCTGACTATAGAGTCACCTATGACTAGTGTGTTGGGTACGTTGTTTTGCTTTATTGGCTGTGGTTGAGTGGCACACTGAGTCTGTGGGCTATGTGTCATTTGGGTTGTGTTGGGGGATGGAGGTTGCTTGCGTTTCTGCTTTGGAGGTCTCTGTTGCTTAGACAGATTATTATTGAGAGCCTCCGCAAATGTTTTTGTGTTACTATGTGTGTATTTTGGTGGTGTAGATTTAGTGAGACTATGTGATGAGTGTGATGTAGTGCAAGTGTTTACCTTCTCCTCTTGACTGTCAAGTTCAGTCTTGGTTGAAGAGAACTTTACCTCCAGTTTGGCTAGATAAGTGCATCCCTCACAGGTTGTAGTGTTGGGTGGTAGGAGGAGAAGGTTGTCTGTGTACATGAAGCAATTTCTACATTGCCTCAAGATGCCCAAATTCATCAGATAGCCAGGAGAGAACACTGGGAGTTGACACTTTGACATGCCTGAATAAAAAACTAATTTCCTCTAGATAAGTGAGGAAAGTGAGTACAAGAGCTGTTTTTCTTTAAGCAAGTGAGAAAAGTAAGTACAAAAACTGTTTTCCTCTAGGTAATGAGGAAGATTGAGTGCTATAGTAATTAGTAGCTTATTTAGTGCCTACAAGTTCTGAACAAGTGCTGAGCATGAATAAGCAAATTTAAGTGCTAATACTAAGAATCTGTATCTGCACTAGACGAGTTACAGGACAGAAACAAGTGCAAATGCAGGCTTTCAAATCAGAAAGTTGAGAGAGATGGAAAAAATTGCCCAAATGGCCAATAACTACAATTTCTGGGCCAGAACCACTCCTTATGTGGTAGACAGGTTACCTAGCGCTTACCACTGCTTGTAACATCATTTAAGAAGATTCCATATGTTTATCAGCTAAAATGTAATGCCTGACTGAACCAACATTCTTAGAACAAAATGAAACCCTATATTTTAATACTGTTCTTACCTTTGAAAATGATCATTCTCATCTTTTAACAAGTTCTGTTCTGTTTACATTTACTTTTGCTACTGAAAATCTATTAATTTTCATTTTGAATAATTTATTTAATCAATAAATGGTCCGGTATGACTATTTAGATTACAAATTATCTGTAGTTTCCATGCTCAAATTGTAGGGATGTTTTCTTCAAGTTTAGCCCTCAGTTTATTGGTACCTTTCATGAAATATAAAAATTCATCAGTTTACAGAGGGCATCCCTTCTAATTTTAATTAGTACTGTGAGTCCTCCCTTAGCATGGCCGAATACCTTACTGATTTGCATCTTGTAGATAATAATTATGTATCATTTACCAGTTTCTAATTATACACACATCTTACATGTTTAAAATATAAACATTTCTTAAATATGACATAAAGAAGTCTCCATCAGTGACTTTTTTGTATAGACTTGCTATGCTTTATCTTACTATTTTTAGGTTTCTGTCATGAGTTTGTGTGTGTGTGTGTGTGTGTGTGTGTGTGTGTGTGTGTGTGTGTGTGTGTGTGTGTGTGTGCACTTGTTTTTATGGGTGTCTGCATATGTGTATGATATTCATCTATATCCTCTAACCACATCATTACATAGATTTCATTTCATTATATTATTTATTTATGTTATTTTATTTTGAATTTGTTAACTGGATTAGGGCACCAATCCCATTGGATCTATTTCAATCTCACCCCTGGCGTAAACACAATAGATTGATGACATTATATAGAAAGTGAAGGACAAAATGCAATATATACTCGTATTTTATACAAAGTGAATGTCAGAGTTGGCTTGAGAGCATAAAGATAATAGATCCCATGGCATTATATACAGATTGACAAAACGCAATATATATACACACACACACACACACACACACACACACACATATATATATATATATATATATATATATATATATATATATATATATATATTTGTATACACACACACACACATTTACACACACATACATATATATATATATATATATATATATATATATATATATATATGCGTTATATGTACAGTGAATATCTGAGATGACTTGTTGAAAGAATCACAATGTAAAGCAAAGTCAGAGCAAGCTATGTAGAGAGAAGTAGGGTAGAAAGTTATTTGACCAGACAAGGAGACAGCAGGTAGATTTTCCTAAAGTCTTGTACTGTGCCTTTAGTTCTGATTGTAAAATAGGGTAAGAAGAATGAATCAATAATTCAATGAATTAATCAACAAACTCAGGGCCTAAGTGGACCATTTCAGCGTTTGCCCTATAGTCATCACTGATGAGTATAAAAAGTATGAGGACCAGTTGTCTGCTAACCTCTTAAAAGAGGATAGATCATTTGCCAATCTAACTTGTCTTTGTAGTAAATTTCAAATCTTACCAGCTCCCACATGGAAGAAGGAACTTTTTTAGTTTTGAAATAACAGAGGACAACCTCACATCTAAGTTTTTACTCCTTGTCCCAATATCATGATCAATAAAACTGATATGTAAAATGGAATCCAGCATGCTATTTTTTAAGCACTTGTATGTAAGTATCAGATTTCCTCTTAAAAACTTGTATGCAAGGGAATATAAAGATAAATATTCGAATATGTCCTTGTGGGATAAATTCTTGCAGCAATCTGTTTTCCTGGTAAATGTTTTTTGAATACATACCACATTCAATAGTAGGTCTGATACAAGTTAGGAATATTTTCAGTAACACCTATCTCTGCTTGAAAAACAACAAAGAATATTCATTATAAACCCATAACATTTTCTAACAGTGTTATGTACCTTAACAAGTTGCATTTTTTAAGGAAAGAAGGGAGAGATTCACATAGTTTGGGATCAAGGACTGAGAAAGCATGGTCTGTGCAGTGAAACCTAGCTCTGGTAGTTTGAAAGAGAGGGCTTGAGTGGTAAAAACATCTATTGCTATATGTTGGTGCATATCTGTATAGTCTGGTTGCTATTGGGGGAAGGTTTTCATTCTTGATAAGTTTAAACAGCTGAGAGGCAAGTAAAAAAGTCTGCACATTGTTTCACAGGTCGATATTTATCTCATTCAATGGTTTTGCAGTGATGTTCATTTCTTGGGTAGAGAGTTATGAATCTGAAATGGCATTTGAAATGGTTTGAGTAGTGGATGCAAGGCTTTTAAATGCTGTATTAATCAGAAGGAGACCATATTCTAGTTGAGCCAGTAAGATAGATTCTGGAAAGAAAATTAAAGATAAGTTTAGCCCAGAACAGGAGTGATTTGATTTTTGTTTGTTTGTTTGTTTATGCAGTCCGGGTAGAAATGGAAATTCTGGAAAGGTTCCAATGAAATTCCTAGGTATTTGATTTAAGTGACGTTTACAACACTGCTCTTTAGATGATCAGGGATTTGTAGAGTTCAGGAGAGAGAACTGAGCTTTTGTCAAATACCAAAACACTTTTTGATTACTCCTTGAGTCTATTACGATTATTATTTAAAACACATTCCAAGTTTGTATTGTACCACATGATTATTTGAGTACACTCTTCTGCTGTATCTATTCATGCCAGTCTGCTTCCGGGGTGATTTTTCAAACAGAAATTTAAAATAATTGTTCAGTTTCTAAAGCAACTCTCACCACATCCTAAAAATGCTGTATACTTAAACTAATGATAACTTATCATATTGTTAAACTGATGATAACTTATCACCATAGAAAAACATCTATACAGTCTTCTCAATTGATTTGTGTATTTCCTGTATCATCTCTGTTTTTTCTACTCTTATAGGTCCATAGGAGGTTACTAGGCAAGTGGCCCTAGAGCCTTTATAAGCCTAACCATGTTAATCCCAGGTGGCCCCAATTGTTCTTGGCTAGATGGACATACTTTACAGATCAGCACCAGGCAGACACAGGTGCCACTTCCTGAGTGAATTTGCTGTCATCTTCCCATTTGTCCAGGTTGCGCTTGAATAGGTTGAGGAGCTCTGGTTCACATGAATTTGAAGTTTATTCCAGAACAGCAGCAATCTCTGTGAGACATACCTGTCTCTCCGGCATGTTCTATTAATGTCACTGGCAAGGTTGAGATCCCTAGTCTGAGTGGCTTCAGTGTCTTTCCTTAATTCTTTCCACTGCAGACATGTCTTCTATCATTTTCTGATTCACATGCTTCAACCTTTTGGATTTTCCAGTGAAATATTTTTCATTTTATAATCTTGTCTCCCAACCATATAAGCCAAATGAGGCTGTTTTCTTTTATGGATGTTTCTAAGTTCACCTTGTTTATCTTATAATGCATAGGGATATATATTAAACTGACTTCCCAGAATTTCTGCAGTATTTATATTTGTCATTACATTCCCAAGGTCTAAGTTTATTAGATTTATGACAAAAAAAGTTTGTTGGCTTAGATCTGCATTGCGCATAATCTGTGCATAGTATTTTTGAAAATCAATCTGGGTATATTTGAGTTGTAAAGAAAGCATAGGATTGTAGACCAGTTAATTGAAGTCAAAATCTACTACAAAAGCAAATCACCATCAGACTTCAAAAATACTGCAGCATATTTTTTAATAATACAACATATTTTTTATTGTTTAATTTTTTTTTTAATTGTAAAAATGTTATAATGAACTTGAATTTTTATGAAACTTTAAGTTAGACACTGTATTTTTAATGCGTAATTTGGTTTAATTACTAATGTAATTTCATGGGTGGGCATTGTGTCTTGTGATATCTTTGAATGCGTTATTTAAAATGTTTTCTATGCCAGTTTTATTGAACACTGATGAAGGGAGTTTTACCCTGAAAGCTTTGTTCATAGGTTCATAGGTTCATACTAGGCTATCTGCCCTAGGGCATTTATAAGCCTAGCCAGAGTGTGTTTGGCTTTCGCCACCCATTTTAAATTAATTTTGCTATGCCCTTTTTTGAGGTTAGTATACTGTGCCTCTGTCTAACAGTGACACAGAAGTGATACCCGGAGTAAACCTACGATCTCCCATCCACTCATCAAGATTCCTCTTGAAGAGAGTCAACGAGGGACTCTGCCTAACCTGGACTGGGATTTTATTCCAGAGTGAAGGGAGCCTCTGGGTTATGAATCTGTCCCTCCAGCATGTCCTATTTATTTCAGTGCTGAGGTTCAAGTCTCTCGAGCGCGTAGCTTGATGGGATTTGAATTTTCTGAGGTGCAGCATGTCCATTAATTCCGGGTTGGACATGGCTTTATACATCAGGCACAGATCGCCCCTGAGCAGGCGGTATGCCACTGAGTAGAGCTGGAGTTTCTTTAACCGGGCAGCATATGGCATCTGTTTGAGCCCTTTGATCCTCTTGGTGAGGTACTTTTGGGGTCTTTCCAGTTGCTGCAGGTGTCTGGTAAGGTACATCCCAAAAGGGGCATTGTACTCAATTATGGGCCTGATGAGGGATGAGTAAAGAGGCACGATGACCTCCCCTGGTCTAGATGTGAATCCCTTCATGATTAGGTGGGCTATATAAAATGTTTTTCTAACCACTTTGGCCACGTGGTTGTCAAATGAGAGATTGCTATCAACTTGGGTCCCTAATTACGTCTTCTGTACTTAATGGATTACCACCTATGTGGTAATTTGTGGGCACTTTGTTTTTGCCAAAGGGGATGACTATACACTTTTTGGCGTTTAGCTTGAGGCCATGGCTCTGGCACCAGTTGTCTGTTTCTATGAGGCCCTTTTGGAGGATGCTTGTGTCGGCTGGAGAGTCGATTATGGTGCCCAGTTTGCAGTCATCTGCGAACTTGGTCAGCCACAGTCCTTCCATGTTGGCCTGTACCTCCGAGAAATATATACCGAACAAGAGAGGTCCCAGGACTAAGCCTTGTGGAATGCCACTTGTAACTGGTTTGGAGTCTGACATGGCCCCAGCAATTCTAACCATGTGAGTTCTGTCCTTGAGCCAGTTTGCAACCCATCTAGTGACATAGGGGTTTATATTTAAGCTGGTGAGCTTATCTATAATGCCCAAGTGGGGTATTGTATCGAAGGCTTTTGCGAGGTCTAGGTAGGCTGTGTGGACCACCTTCCCCTCGTCAATGGCCTTGGTGACTGTTTCAAACAAATCAACCAGGTTTAAGAGGAAGGATCTACCCTTAACAAAGCCGAACTGGGTAGGATCCAGTGTCTGTAGGTCCCCAATATCTTTATTTATGAGGTCCATGATGATCCTTTCCATAGCTTTGCAGACCAAGCTAGTCAGGCTTACAGAGCGATAGTTTCCAGGATCCGTTGAGGCACCACCTTTGTGGAGAGGGACCACTGTTGCTGTACGCCACTCTTTAGGTACATATCCTGTAGTAAGGCTGAGATTGAACAGTAGTTTTATGTTTGGGTTTAGCTCTTCTTGGAGTTCATGTAGGACGCAGCCCGGGACACCGTCTGGTCCCATTGATGCTGTGTTTTTTGCTTTGGAGAGGGCGGCTCTTACCTGAGCATCTGAGATGTCAGGGGGGTAGCACTCTGCTGGGATAGATATTTGCCCTTTTGGTGGGGGGGGAGTTTGCGCTGAACCTGTCAGCTAGGATGTTGGTAATGTCTGTGGGTTCGGTGTATTTTTTGTCATTTTGGATTATTTTTGAGCATATCTGGGAATTCCCACCCAGGTTCCTAACATAACTAAAGAAAGCCTTGTGATTATCCTTAGTGTCCTGTGCAATTTTTCTCTCGAAGTTGACCTTAGACGATTTTATGAGTGCCCGTAGTTTTTTGCTAATACTGATCAGAGATGCCTTCCCTTTTTGGGATTTTGCTCTATCATGTAGTAGCTTCCTCCTTCTGTTGTATAGTTTGTTTATGGCTGGGGTCCACCAGACAGGACATATGCCTTTGGAGGATTGGGTCTTGGTTTTATTTGGGATTGCATGATCCATGCGTTCCTGAAGGTGTTCATAGAATGCATTTATAAAGGATTCTGCGGTCTGGGCCGTATTTTCCACAGGCCTGGGGGCTTTGAAGGATTCCACCTCGGTTTTGAGGAGTGTGTCATTTGCTTTAGAGAAGTTTTTCACTGTGGTTTTCTGGGCAGGGGGTGGGGTCAGGATGTGAATATCCAGTGAGATTAGTTTATGGTCTGATCTTACCAGTGAGGGATACACTTCTGGTCTGGAGAATAGAGTCCCCATGTTGGTGATGATCAGGTCCAGTATGTTTTCCCCTCTTGTGGGAGTGGTAACAAGTTGTTCCATAGCATTTGAGTTTATAAATTCTAGGAACCTTTGGGCTAGGGTGTTGGAGCTAGAGTAATGCTCCCAATCTATGTTTGGGTAGTTGAAGTCACCCAATATAATGGTGTTTGGAGAGACCTTCATATTTTCCAGTGTTCTCAGGAAGGCCGAGTGGGGTTCCTGGGTTTGGGAGGGTGGTCTGTAGCAGGCTATAAAATGGAAGGCAGTTTTACCCACTGTTAGTTGCACATGGATAGTTTCTGATGCTTCGTGCTATGCCACCAACCTGGAGGTGTGGGTATCTTTGACGAATATTGATACTCCCCCTCCTTTTGTGGTTCGGTCCAAGTTTTGGGGCCGAAAAGCATGGTATGAGGTATAAACTGGTAGTGCTGGGGTGCTCTTGGGAGCCTTGAACCAGGTTTCTGTTACTGCACAGATATCGATGTTCTCCATGCTACGGAGAGTTTCGAGTGCGTGCATCTTGAGGTTTAGACTTCTGGCGTTGAGTATTGTTGTATGTTGTATTATTATTGTTGTATGTTGTATTATTAAAAATATGTTGCAGCATTTTTGAAGTGGGGTGGTTGTTTGATTTCGCAGTAGATTTTAGTTGTCCCTATCTGATCTTTCCTCCTTCTGTTGATTTTTGGTGTTCCATTTGTTTCTGTTCCTGGTGAATCATTACTGCTATGATGATTATCCTTAAGTCTTTATCTTGGTCAGATGCTATAAGATGACCCTTCTCAAAAATAAATAAATAAAATGATGATGATAATAATAATAATAATAATAATAATAATAATAATAATAATAACGAAGCCAAGTTATTGCTCCAAAAGAAAGATAATTGGCATTTATCACCATTGATCATTAACTGATAAATTTTGGTTCAAGTTATTAGCCTCCATAAGCCATCTTGTGACTGACTCTCACATTTAGAACTTCTTCCCATTGTTAATATCATCTGGCATGTGGATAATCATGTTCACCACACCTTTGTTTGGCAAGTACACAATGAAGAGAACACAAGTCCCAATACTGATAAATCCAGGACTCCACAAGCCTGTTATACCAACACCATCTCATTGATTTTTGCCCTATGTGCTACCCCTCAGGAGTGTCCCCCACCCATTTCATCCCCATTCTAAGCACATCTAGTCTGCTAATCAACATCCTGCAGGTAATATAGTCAAATATTTTGCTAAAGTCTTGTTGTTGTATCTTTCGGCTTTTCCCGGTTAGGGGTCGCCACAGCGGAACTCCAGTCCGCTAATGATTGGCAGTAGATTTTTACATACCGAGTTGCCAGCCCTGACGTACAACCTTCAACGAAGGGACGCTCATTCATGCATGTCTCCACACAGAAGACGCTCTAGCTGAGAATCGAACGGGACTACGTCTTACTGTGAAGCGACAACGCTACCGCAGCACCACCACAGCAGTAAATATTTTGCTAAAGTCTAAAGAAGTAAATACAATTGATTTTAATCTCTCTGGCCCCCTTGTTACTGTTACAAAGCTGGATTAGGTTTGGCCACATACCCATATAGCCATATTGCTTGATATACTGGAAGGTGTTGTACTCCAAATTTGGAACAGGCTTTAGCTCAGAATCTTTTCCATGAACTTCTTCACCAGTGAGGGCACATTTACCATCCTACAGTTCCAGGGGATACTAATGACCCACTACCTTACGAAGAGACAGAACTATAGCATCTCTCCAGTCATCAGGCATCTCTTCACAATGAGCATTAGTTACACTTTCTATCCCCCGTTTATTTAGATCCCATCAATATAAGATATTTGCATATAACTGCAGTCTATTTTCACACTGATTGTAACATATGGAAAAGAGGCAGTGGGGCAGGGAAGGAGGGGAGATAAGCTGTTGAATGTACTTAAATGTCACATCAGATAGGCTTATCATCTGCTGCTGTCAAGCAATGGAGTCTAATTTTCACTTCTCCTATCCAATTCCATATATTCCTTTTTATTTCTTCCAATCAATTCTGCTGGACCCAATGCTTGGTCTCATGCAGTTTTCCCCATCTTTCATATACCTACATCAGCATTTCTATCTCTAACCTTGTCTACTTTACCCATTTAATGAACCATACTGCCATGTGGTCAATATTTTCTAATGGAACCTTTACAGTTATCTACCCTTTACAAGATTTGTATAGCACAATATCCTGCATCAGATCTTTGCTGGTATGATTTTATTTACTGAGCAAAGCCCTCTTGTTATCAATATTCTCTTTTTCACCTCACTATATTACTGGAAAATTCTAGTGTAGCTCTGTTAGGTTAACATATCACACTAGTATTACTGTTTTGGATTCCCCATCATTATATTCCACCTCTTTTTTGTTCATTGCCCCTTATGGAGAAATTTAGTGACTTTTCTGTCACTTCTCTCCTCTCCACCCTGATGGCTAGTCAACTAAATTGTGAATGCTCTCCATTTACTTCTTCCGCTTGCATAACCTTCATTTCTCTTCCAGTCTTCTTCCAGTGCCCAGCACCTAATTCCTTTCTCTTGTTTACAACTACACATCCCCTTTCATTTCCTTTTCTGAAAATCCTACAACCACAGGCAATCGTGCCTTGATCTCTTTTTTTAATCTGCCTAGGTCCCCATAATTGCCATTTGCTTTTCCAGTTGCCATAACTGCATGCAGTTTACTCCTTTTCTTGTCTATATTTCTTGCATTGCTTAGCATTATTGTCAAACTTGCCTTCCTACTGATTGCTTTCATGCTATTTCCTGTCATTCATTTCCCACCTCTTTCTACCCCTTCAATATTTCTTTCCTTTCTGATAATTTTTCTACTCTTGTCCCCTTACTGCTCATTTTGCAGGTATAGCCAATATGACACACCTTTCCAACCTATCTCTCAGCACCATCATCATCTGTTTGCTGAGGTGGAGCATGTCCTTCAACACCATTTGCAAGGCTCCAAATATATCCAACCACTCTTCCTTTCCCCTTCAGCAGATTAACTGTCTTTAAGGATATATTTATATCTTCATATCTTTAAAGGTAAGAGGTACCTTTCCTACCCGAGTCTGCTGGTTTGGAACACAGGTGCTACTTCTGAGAAGACCATCATGGTCTCTCAGTTTCCTTATATATAGGAGGTTTCTTACTTTTATAACCATTCTAGTCAAAAAGGTAACATTAACAGTGCTCTTTACAAACACTCTATAAAATGTGGAAGTTTTAAAAAAATTTGTTTTGGTATCCTTGAGGTGATCCCACGAGACCCTAGAGGTGGAGCCTGAGAAACCAGAACTGAATATAGGGAGCCTGTTTTGGTAAATAAAGTTAAATACAACTGTGCTCCCTGGAATTAATGATGTCATGTCAATTCTATCAGTTTTTAAATTAAGGGTAGCTAAATTATAAATAAATGAGGGTAGTGGTGTAGGAGGGACACATATTTTTTAATGGGTTATGGTATTCTTATTTATAATGTTGTATTTTTAACATTATTTTTGTAATCACTGTTGACACTTTGATGTTATATGGTAAGGCATTATTTTATTAGTTCATGAGTTATGGATTATAAGCCTAGTATTTTTGTTCACTTATTAGTACAGGGTTTGCTTGACATGTAATGGTTTACAGTGTGTATGTGCATATTTAGTATTTCTTATTTAGTATATTCCTTCGGAATATACGGTTTCATTAAACTAAGTTCCTTTGATCTTATATTCCCATATCAACTTGCTTCTTTTTTATATATATTTTTATATATACTTTTTATATATATTTGTATATATATTTTTTCACAAACATATATTCTTATACACATTATTCATTTTTATATATAATTGTTGATATAACATATTTTAAACATCGTAATATTTAGCTTTTTAATTGTTTAGTGACACAAGTTATTTAACATATATTAATTAATTAACCTGTGGGAACATTTTTTTTCCAACCACATGATGTGTTTAGTTATAAAAGCTTGCATGAATCTACAAGGAATTAGCTTTGGTTCTGAAGATGTCCCAAGCATATTTGGGATGAAAGTGCATAAATAATGGCTGATTAACTTGTATTTGCCAAACAGTGCTGAATAAATAGAGTTATTTTGAACATTACACTTTGGTTGTGTTTTGGACTGGTTTCTCCACAGAAGCACTGCACAAAGACTGGTTTGGGGTTTTCTTTTGGTGTTATAACCACTCTAGTCACTTAGAAGTCTACTGTAGTTATTTTCAGTCCTGGCATAATCTTTGTATTCATCAAACTCCCTCCTAGTACCCCATGGGACTCCACAAGTAACTGAGTCCTTAGCAACTATATTCTGTTCCCTCATCCCCTGCTCCCTTTCCTAACTTCCCTCTTGTGCCCAGTCTTCCCTTCACATGTTTGTTCTCTTCGATCTCCACAAGTAGCACTCTTATCTTATGTTGCCTAAGTCCCCTGAGACCCTTCCTGACTTCCATTTGATGTCCAGTCCTCTCTTCCTGTTTTTGTTCTCTTCCTCCTTCATAACTAGCACATTTTTTTCTGTTACATAAGTCTCATGCTCCCCTTCCTGTATTCCTTTGGTGCCCTCTCTTCCATTCTCTTCTTCTGTGCAAACTACTATGTTCTCCCTACCTGCTTACCTGCCTTCCTCCTCTCTTCTGTTTCCCTTACACCACCACTTCTGCCAGTCTTTTCATTTCATTTATCTCTTATCCTCTTACCTCTTTTTCTTCTGACTGCCTGGTCTCTGCCTTACTTAGGTTCCCACTCCCTGTGAGTCTTTCTTTTCAGCACTTCACCTCCTTGCCTTTTGGATCATTTCTTCGTTCCTCCTTCCCGCTGCCATACTCTGCTATTACCTTTATTCCTTTCCCCTCCTTCTTCTTATTCCCAGTGCAGCTAACCCAGAGCACCTTTGCCCTTCTTTGTTACCATTCTCCTGCATTTTGGCCTGTCTACTTCTACTGCTTCTCTCCCCCACAATATCATACCCTTCCTGCCTATTGACCTGCTTCTACTCAGAGTCCAGAAGAAGAGGTTTAGATCCCTAGACAGAGTATTCCTGATGTCATTTGACTTGCTGATGTACAATAAATCCATCAGTAATGGGTCAGATGATGCCTTGTATCCAAGACATGGGTCAGTTCTTAGCAATCTGTAGAATACCAAGTATAGCGACAGGGCTTCAATTTGTCCATGTAGGAAATGTTTAAATCTTGTATACTTTTAGTAAGATATCTCATTGGGCATTCAAGTTGCTGCAGGTGTCTGGACAGATACATGCCAAAGGGGGCATTATATTCAATGAATGGCCTAATGAGGGCTGATTAAAGGGGACAATGACATCCCTAGATCTTGATACAATCCCTTTGTTTATAAGCTGTGCAGTATAGAAGGACTTTCTTGCAGCAATAGACACATGCTCATCAAAAGTTAGGTCACTGTCCACATAAGTTCCCAAATCCTGAACAACTGGGTCAGCTTTTAGGGGAATATTATCAATATGGTAGTTCCCTGAGGTAGACAACTTCCCAAAGGCTATATTAATGCATTTTTGGCATTTAGTTTCAGACTATGTTTAATGGTACTCTGAGAAGTGATGAGGCATTGATGACAGTATCTCCGTTTGCTTTAATACGTATAGCATCACTTCTTCTTCTTCTTTGAGCTTTTCCCGGTTAGGGGTTGCCACAGTGGATCACATGTCTGCTCAAGATTGGCAGTGGAGTTTTACGATGTTGAGTTGCCAGCCCGGCGACGAACCTTCCACAGAAGGCACACACACACACGCATGCACTCATGCCTAGGGTCAATTTAGAGTGTCCAGTCCACCTACAGCATGTCTTTGGGATGTGGGAGGAAATCGGAGCACCCGAGGAAACCCACGCGACCACAGAGAGGACATGCAGACTCCGTACAGAAGGCACCCCAGCTGAGGATCGAACTGAAGAACCTCTTGCTGTGAGGCGGCAATGCTAACCGCTGAACCACTGCGGCCACCCAATACGTATAGCGTCACTACATTGTAATTTCCATTAGTCTCAGAAGGATGATTTATTTATAAATAAGGCCAACAACATCAGACAACCGACTTCCCGGAATACCGACTGTGAACTCCAGGTAAGTAACCACTTGGACACCATGTTGAACTTTGCCCCTTATCCCCACGGTAGTGCAACCTCAGAGTTGGTATATTTAGTTAGGGGGATGTGGAGAGTGAAGCCCCCCACATCACTGGGTTTAATTTGCTTTGGGTTAATTTTATATATATATATATATATATATATATATATATATATATTTTTTTTTTTTTGGACATACACACGCACCAAAACCCTGAACCAATAAAAACAGTTACATTTAATTAACAATACTATCCAATCAAAAAAAGACTGGAAATACATAAAAAGGTCAATCAGGTTACCAAATCAGTGATCAAAATTTTCTTTCATTCTCGTCCTTCCCATTCTCTCCAGGCCAACTAGATCCTCAGTAGACAAAGGAGTCCTCCTCTTGCTCAACTTGAATATTTGCTCCCAGCATAGTCACAGCCTCTAAAAAAGTTAATCTACTCCATAGTGAATTGAAAACAAAATCTGTGGATTCATTTCCAACCCCCCCCCCTCCCGATCACCACTGTACTACCCTCTCCAAAGCCAGATGGGTCCTAGTCTCCTACAGAGTTGAGCAACTCCTAGCTTCTCTTCTTTCAAAACAACTTCAACAAGGTGCCTTCTAATCACTTGCTGCCAAACTCCATAATAATAAAACCACCCCTACAACCCAAAATCTCATCCAAATGACTGCTCATTTCAAAACCCTCAGACCAAACTGCACTGTAATAATCACTCCTCCATTCTTGCAGTAAAATAATGGCAATCCCTCCCCATCACCTAAAAGAACTTTGCTTTTTCTCTACATTCAGAGCACAACTCAAAAGATACTTCCAACAAAATCTGACTGCATGCACTTTTCAACTTGACAGATTACCTAATCCACCCACCAACATTAAGTCTAGTTCGACCCTCTGTTCTCACCTGCTTACCTCCCATATTTACAATTAAAATTAATCCACATTTGTTTTTGTGCTATGTTATTAATATTTGCTCCTGGTTTCAGTTGTCTGCAGGACTTTCTACTTTCTTTGATTATTATTTATTATTATTTCCCTTTTATTTTTTTATTTTATTTTATTTTTTTTTACATGAGAATTTCTTCACCTGAGATGGGCCAACAAATGGTGTATTGTGATCAGTGGTGTACTACCCCAGTAAACAAAGTGAAATAAATAAATTGATAATAATGAGTCAATTACCTCCTTTCAGGTAAGGAATTATGCTACAATGATGACCGAGTCTCCAAGAATTACAGGCTGTAGCAGTATTTACCATTTACATTATAATTCTTGCAGGTAATTATTAACATCATATGATGGAATCATTTTCCACCATCTAATACCATGCAAACGATTGAGGGCAACATTTCAGAAATGCCTTTTCTCAACAAAATTGCAAACACACCAAAGGTGAATGAACGCCAGGAATACAGGATACTGTGCTGGAAACACTTAATTTATTGACATAAAATATTTTTGAGTTTACTTTTTTTTGAGTTTGCTTTTCTTCATAGGAATCCCCAGTAGTGTTCTTGCACGGAAGTACTACCTGGTATTGTTTTTGTTTGTGACTCTTACTGCTATTTTTGAGAAGTCTCACACATGGGCGGGCTTTTTACTTCAATTATGATATATAAGCGTCATGATTCCATGCTATGATGTTCTGAAGAAGACAGATTTACTTCTGTAGAAAGCGCTCAACCTATTTTATGTCAATAAATTAAGTGTTTCCAGCACAGTATCCTGTATTCCTGGCGTTCATTCACCTTTGGTGTGTTTGCAATTTTGTTGTTTCGCTGGGATTATCATCTTTATTACGTTCTTTTCTCAACAAACAAGGAGCTCCATAGAGGGAAATGGCACACTGCAGATGTAGACCATGAGTTACAGGATTCAGGTCAATCTATCGACAGCCATTTCTTCAGCTGACAATAGACTGAAAAAATTCTGCCAAAACACATTTTGGTAATCCTCAAAAACATTTTTATGTGGGGCGGGGGAAGATACCCTGTGCCCCCCCCTCCGGAAAGTATATATACCTTCTCAGAGATGACACAACAGTGGAAAAAGGTGAAAACACTACTGCCTCTGAAAGGTGTTTTGGCACATCTTTTCCAGTTTATCTGCAGTCAAAGAAACGGCTATCAGAAAATTGAGTGAATCCCAATTCATTAAGGGAGTCAAGTATTTCTGTACAGCACATTGAATTGCCAGTCAAATAAAATACCTGTTTAAATCTGTAGTGTTACTTTCAGTTATAGCTGATTTCACAAAGTCTGCCAATTCAGCATATATGTATATGGGTCTACTTGAAAAGACTGAAAGCTGAGTTACCTGAAGATGAAATGACCAAGATGACATCACCGAATCTTCATTTAAATGATTCCTCACATAACCAACAATTTACCCAAGGAAAGGAAGCAGCCGGCCAAAAATCGCAAATAATCACACAAAAGCACTCCAAACACCCCCAATGTTGGGGGCTGTGCCCCCACACCCTCCATAACTAATTATACCAACTCTGAGATTGCACTATAGTTGGGAAAAGGGCAAACACACACACATATATTTGTTTAAAAGACTGGTACATACTGAGTAGCACAGTGACACAATAAATGTTCACATACACTGTCACATATTCTGAATACTGACACAAAGCATGAAGCATCAGTGGAGCACAGCATTACCCTAGTACAACAGCAAAGATTTCTGAGATTACAGAGGACTGCAAAGAGGTACAGAAATAGTATATTATGTTCTGCAATGCCTTGTTACACTATTGGGCATATGGTTATCAATGGGGCACTAACAATTCTGCAATGCCTTGTTACACTATTGGGAATATAATCATCAGTGGGGCACTAACAATTGCCCAGCAGTGCAGGATACCATTCAGAAAAGGAGGCTCATGTATATGCCACATTCAGTATTCTAGAGCACCACGGCAGTTAACATCTCATTAAGTCTGTATTTTGCATGAATGATGTTACCACTGTAATGCATTCACTAGCATGACTGGAAGCAGACTGGGTAAGGCAGGTACGTGGAGTTCAGAAATATACCAACAACACTGAAACTCTAGCACCATCAGTGGCCAATGCTTGACTTTCCATATAATCATCTTTGTGACATCAGAATTCATGTGCAACAAGTATGTGTATATGCACATATCCATTATCTATAATTAAAAAAAATGCTAATGATCCATGTAGCAGTCAGATGTGGTAAAGACCCTTCAGGTATACTATACAGCCATATTTCTACATGCCAACACATACAGTGTTTTGTATTTCCATAGGAAGGCTTAACAATGTTTAGATTTAAGATACAGATATAGCTAGAAGCCATGATCTTCAAACTAGCAACATCATTAAATGAACAGAATCTGGTACTCACTTCTGTACTTGCTGAATCAAGTGCTACCAGATATGGATATGTTTTCACTCATTTATATATCTACTGCACAGCAAGGCTTCTTTGGTGTGCAGCAACAAATGAGCCTGTGTGCAGTGTTTAACACTGCACGTCAACTGCAGCATACACTACTGCACTAACCTTATACAAAATGCACAAAGGCCCTGAAGCGCAGCCCAGGCCCTCTAATTTTCAGATATTCATATAAATATGTAAATACCTTGTGTTATCTTAACACATGTTATACAATTGCTAATATCTCCAGCACTATGCACCCTACAAAGGCAATGTTGCTATCATTTTTTTTCTCAGACTCTTACATGGTACTCATCAGTAACATGTAATTTGCATGGCTATGGAATATAAATGAAATAAAAAAAGAATGTGCATTTTAATAACCAAGAACTACATTAATATTTCTTGTGATATGTTACATTCTACAGTGATACCATCCTGTTATATTTTCCCAAGATGATATGTCCTATAATGCATGACAATATTATGAGTCATATAGAGAGATGAAGAAAATATAAAAACAAAGGTTATTCTATTAAAATATGACAAACAGTGGAACAACTGTTAATACATCAGAACCCTGCTCTCTAAACTGAAACCTTGCTCAGTTTCTGCTGACAACATCCCATCATATTTCCTTCAAATAGCTCCACACTCACTAGCTGTGCCCATCTCTATCATTATAAATCACTCTATCTCTGAATCAAAAGTACCATCTATCTGGAAACAGTTCTATACCTTTCCTGTTCATAAAGGAGGTAACTCCACTGAAATCTCAAATTTCAGATGTATAGCCATCCTCTCTCCTCTGTCTAAGATATTAGAAAAATGCATACATACTCAAGTCATGCAACATCTCTCTCAGGAAACCCTACTAAACATGGCTTTAGACCAAAACATAGCACCTACACTGCTCTCCTCTCCTTTCTCAATACTATTTCCCTGGCCAGAGATGACCACAAACTTATCTCCTGTCTCTTCTTGGATCTCTCAAAGGCCTTTGATACTGTTTCTCACCCTCTACTACTAAACAAACTGTCTAACCTCAGTTTCTCCCCAGCTACAGTAGCATGGTTTGATGGCTATCTTACTGATAGTCTTCAGTCAGTGAAACAGGATACTGCTCTATCCTCTCCCCTTCCAATAAAAATGGGAGTCCCTCAAGGATCCATTCTAGAGCCATTACTTTTTTAAAATGTTCACCAACTTACTCCATACCTCCTGCCCACATTTATCTATTATCCAATATGCAGATGACTCCACAGTGATAAGAATAACTAACTCACCCTCTGAACTCAACCTTTACCCAGTCTTCCTTTAATTCAGTGGAAACATGGCTCTCCAACAATCAACTTATCCTCAACCCCCCCCCCCCAAAAAAAAAAAAAAAACTACTACTCTTACTCCCAAAAACACTCAATCACATGAGGTCCTCCTTTTCTATCCTTTCCCTCAACAACACTCCTATAGAAGTAGAGTCTAGCATAAAACTCCTTGGTGTAACAATTGATCAATTAAAATTTGATATTCACACAAATAATTGTATTAATAAAACTCATCACAAACTAGGTTTGTTATACAGAAACAAACAATTTCTCACACAAGAAGCTAGAATTGCTCTTGCTTACATTCTTCCCTGCTTATCTTACTATTTTCACAAATCCTCACTAACCTAAACTCCTCTCTTCTCATAAGACTAGAGTCTACTTACTACAAAATAGCTAGATTTGCTTCTCAACAATCTTATAAATCTCACCACTGTCTCTCTAAAGTGCTTGAACTGGCTTGAACTTCCTCACTTCCTGCTCCTTTCTCAGCTCCAAACCATACACTCTATTCTCTACCAGCCTTCTTATTGTCCAGCCTTATACTCTGTCATCTCCCATTATGTTCCCACAAGAAACCTACGCTGCTCCTCCCAAGACTTATTAAGTATCTATAAGCCCAAGTCAAAAGCAGGGTGCAGCTTATGTAGCTACCACCCCTCTATTGCATGGAACAGACTCCCCCTAGAAATTCGAACACTCACACATCCCGAAGAATTTAAACTAACCTTAAAAGAATATTTTAAAGGACAATGGATCTGCCATTGCTCCAACAGTCCATGAAAACAGTAAGCATACCAACTTCACATGTTACTTTGATCCCTACTACTATCCTATACTATAAACTGCAATATAAAAAAATGGTTCTTTATGCTTTCTCATTTGGATCCTGCATAACTTGTAAAAATGTTGTTTAACTAAATACTTCTTGCTGCTATATAATTGTTTGACATGTACCATTACTTCTTATACTATTGCATAAAATAATAATATTAACTGTAAAAACTGGAGCTTTTTTCCCCGGAAGCCTGCTGAAAGGGGGCTTTGGCTCAGTCAGACATTCCCGGTCAACAAATGTAAAATAAAATAAATAAATAAAATAAATAAATGTTGAGCCAAGTGCTATCTAAGCAGACAACAGAATTATCATTGTCTCTCTCCTACCATAATCACATGATGCCCTGAAGAAAATGTAATTCACTCAGTTAAAAAAGTATAAAAGAAAGTATTGCATATTTCAAGTACAACTAACAAGCTATGAACATTTCCAATTGTCAAGCATTGTAGATAGCCGATGTTACTGTTGTTTACTTTATTCCCAAACTGCCACAAAAAAGACATACATCACTAATTCATATATGTCTTGATTATGTAAATATGAAGCAAAATATGGAAATATATGTTTTCATAACAAATAATAAGCACCTGTTAGTATCCATATTCTCCCCTGCCATGCAAACTATATAGGCAATATGACTGCTAGAGTTTGCCTTTCCCTTGAGCTTTCACATAGTGCTTGTTAATAATCTGTAAGTCACTTAGTTATGGAAATATGAAGGAAAATATGAAAACTCTGTATGTTTCCATAACAAATTGCAAATAATTGCTAATATATTCAGCACACTGCATGTGCTACAAAGATTTGCCCACCTTAAGCTTTCACATAATGGGTGTCAACAATATGAAATGTGTTCAATAGAAGAACTATGAAGGAATTAAAATACTGCATATTTTCAAACTGTCATAAATAAGCAGTATATACCTGTACTGTGTACAATGAAATAATTACGTCTTCAATTTCCTTTCTTATTTGTATATATACTCTGTGGATTCTTTTGTTTTTATCCACCCCAGACATCTGTTGAACCAGAGTGCAACGTGAATAAAGAAGTTTTAGAGTTGGAATTATTCTGCAATTATTTATTAATATATTTCATTTAACCGAGTAATTAACATATTATATACCCCAACACTGGCATTCTCCTATTTTGTTGTTCCATCTGTTTTTGTACTCTTCTGTCCATTGTGTGATATTGTAGAAGCTTCTGTACATGTTACAAAAAATATATACAAAAGATATAGAAAAGCACTGCAGTTCCAGATACAGGATGAAATTCCATATGTCACGTAATGAAAGCTATATATTAAAATCAAAATCCCTATCCAGTATTTCTGACTACCTCCACCTCATCATGCCTAAAATCCAAAATAAATTGGTCTAGTATGAATGAATTTGTATACAGTCAAGTCTATATACCTCTGGCCTCATAACATTAATATTAGCAGTGAAGTGGTGAACTAATGAATCCACATATGACATCACAAAACCACTCTGGAGTATTTATTTGTACTTTGCTCTTTCCACGTTGGGCTCCTCCACAATAGAGAAACTGAATGATTTCTGACTATATTGTGTGAGCATACACTCAAACGTCCTTCTCAAAATATGCAATAAAATGTGCAACAAATGGGCAAAATGCGGAACATGTACTAATTTCATGCTAACAACTTCAACCAGGAAGCTCACAGGATGGTTAAGATATATTGCATTCTACTTACAAAAAGTTCTTTTGATGAATTAATATGATTCAGTACTATTTGCAATGGATATCAGTTAAAAAATTCCTTAACACTAAATATGTAGCAGACACTTTCTGTGTGGAACTGTGAGGAACACAGACTTTTTACGACTTATAATACGGAATAGTCCTCAGAATGAGGTCCACTTGAGATGTCTGTGAGTGAGGCCTTGACTAACAGTTGCAAAGTTATTCTGAAATGCCACATAGTTGGGGCTTCACTTCCTGCAACAGGCATTTTGTGAGATTAGTGCCTACTGAATGAAGCATAACAATATATGGGCATTTCCACAGGTCACTCTATGACCACAGCAGTAGCCAAAGTCTATCTTAAATAACTTTTCTTTGTCCCATCCATTCAGTGCATGTGCTGTCCACTGACCTTTAGTGATTTTGCATTGTACATGTATGCAATGGTCTTCTGCCGACCAGTGTGCACAGGAATAGCTACACATCCACACATGGACATGCTTCCCAACCAATAAGAACAAATGTTATGAAGAAGATCTGACCATACTCATCCACTCATCAAGCCTAAATACCAATATCTGCATTAGTGCATGCTGCTTGCCTAATACTCCTAAGAACTACCACATTTCAATTAACCCCTAACACTAACACTGTAGTCCCGTGTAAAATTCTTCTCTTCCTAACTGATAGTACTGATCAATTGCGCAATCTTATCAAATATGGATGTTTTCTACTAGTGAACCAGCTACCACCATAAGTATAGTCACAAACTTGGTGTTTAAATAACATTTAACATGCATGTCAAGAATATTAATTTTCTCTTTCTCCAGAAACATACTTAATGGAATATTTAATGTTTGCCACTTTGTACTTTGTCTCTCTGTACCAATACCAAAAGTCAAATGCTTATCAATTTTATTTACCCTAGATAGATTTTTAATGTAAGCCACTTTGAACTATGTTTCTTTATACCTATATCAAAAATCAAATGTTTAACTAAACTAAATTGTAAATGTGCTATTATCTTATTTCTGTTTTGTGTATGTTGGAGCTTTTTTCCATGGGCCTCCTCTGAAAAGGGGTTACTTTAAACCCAGTAAGACTCTCCCTGTAAACTATGGCAAATAAATAAATAAATTAATAAAGATCCACGTTCACCATATAATCCTATACTCACAATTACCACGATATTAACAACATTCTTACAAAGAATCCACATACCAGATAATAATGAGGTACATACAAGCAATAGACTCTTGTTTGTATGTGTCTCCAGTAAAAGTGACATGGACACCTGCATCTTGAACCTTTATGCTGGGGCATCTTAGATATAAGCTTTGGTGATATCAACGAGTGACTGTATGACATTTTCATATAATTTGAAAGGGAATTCTACCAACAAATCCCTAAATTTTAAAGAAGCCCTTAAAGAGCACTGTAGTGAGTGAAATGGGAGTTTAAAATTACTTTCAGACTAACTGACGCATCTGAGGGATGATACAGAAGGTTTGCAATTTAGGGTATTCTGTAAGGACTGACAATAATTCAGGTTTGCTATTTCAAACTTATAGTATAAATAAGTAACTTAGTCTTAGAATGGTCTGGCAGTCACTCTGCCTGAGCCTTAGTGCATCAGTGATTCTTCCTGTGTGGAGCTCATGTAATAAAAACACAAAAATTAGTTTTCCATTCATTAAGGTGTGTTTAGGTATTTGCTTGATGTCCCTACAAAAACTGGCAGTGCATATTCCAGAAGGGAAAGAATAATGCCCTATCCTACGGCTGACCTAGTTTCTTTGGTGAGAAGCTCAGGAGTCTAATAGCATGTTGCCAAGTTATCTTGAGCTTTGGAGATAGTTTTGCAATATGCACACATGCACACCGAAGGTAAAGGCCAGAGATATTTGATATTTGAAGACATTTGGCCTTTCAGTTAGTTACCCTTATTATGGCCCATTCCCCTTGGAAGGCCAACAGTTTCTTATATCTTACAAATAATGCAGTCTTGCTTTTTTTTCTTTTTTTTCTTTTTTTTTTTTTTTGCTAAATACACCTTTGTGTGTTTAAGACTCATGCTAACTGTATTTATGAAAAGTGAGAAATGGTGAAAGTATGGTAACCTATGTTATCCCTTTATTCAATGAATGATTGGTACAGTGTGATTATCAATGACATCTAAAGATTTTCCTATGAGACATCTGTTGAGTAATTGTAATAAAATGAAGTCATTAAAGGTTTACTTGTTTCACGTAATTTCCTAAGGTCAGCAGAGTCAAAGGTTTTTGTCAAGTCTACAAAGATAACTGCTGTTAACCCTCTTCTGTCCATTCTACTAAGCAAGTTATCTACAAAGAATAATACAGTTGTGTAGATATTATGACTAAATACTAAGTGGGTTGACTCTTCACTGAGTTAAATATCTATGACTCATCAGGGAAACATAATAAACTTCATTAGAATGCAAATGAGTGAAGACATCCAGGAGTTTAGGAAGCTGTAACTGGAGATTTACTATGTGATATGTATATCTACTTATTTTAACAACAAAGATTTTCCAGTAAAGGGTTTCTATGCCTCTTACAGGACCTGCAAAATGCTACTGAAAATAAGTTTTCATACAGAATCAAAACTCCACCTCCCAAGCTGTGAGATGGGAGGTTCTTCATACTTTGCAGTGATGTTGAAATCAAAAGTCTTCTCTGGGAAAATATTGAAGGAAATTCATTTTAAATTTCCCAAGAAAGTTGAACTAGGACTTTCTGAGTCTGTACAGAGGAATAGCAATTAACTGGACCTTTTCCTATTTTGCGTTTAACAGGACTTCTTGAATCAGATGTCTATGGAAAATGTGTACAGCAACGTCTCTCCCCAGTTCTTCAGAGGACATCATTATATTGCTCCAAATTTACAGGGGCTGAACTTTCTCTGGTGACACAGTTCTCAATCTGATTACCCTCGGGCTTGAGTCAAAATATAAAATACATGAGGGTATGTTTCATAATTAAGACTCAAATATGTTGCTTTGCTAAAATGTCCACCAGAAAAATGCTCATACCTACATAATGAACTGCTTCTAAGAGAAGATTCATGAAGAAAAATATATTTCATTTGTTTCTGTTAATCCCCACAGATGGTAAGACCCTTTGCTGCTCTACTTACATAGCATATTATAGCTGAGGTTTCTGGGCTTATCCACAGAACTCCCAGATACAGGTACTTCTTGAATGTCACTAAGGATAAGAGAACTGCCATTTTTTTTTAGACTGATGTGTATCTTCTTTTGATAAAAAATACAAAATCATATGCATTGCTTAGGGGTGAAGGTGTTTAACTCAGTCACATGATGATATATAGATACATTGTCAGAATATGGGACAATAGTGGGGGCAAAGGATCTTCTAAAGTTCTTAGAAGTGCTGCATCCCCCACCAGTGATTTTCCTTTTATTAAAAATGAAGCAAGAAGAATGGGAAGCTTCTAATCTGCGTAGTCTGATTTATAATCTGCGTAGTCTGATTTATAATCTGAGTAGTCTGATTTATAATCTGCGTAGTCTGATTTATAATCTGAGTAGTCTGATTTATAATCCCACAGACTGCACAGATATGACCATAATGGGTTAAATGTCAGGCAGCATCATAATGCTAAAGTATGCCAGACTTCAAATGGGGAAATGTAGCCTTATCAGGTCTGTATCAGTTTGTCAGAGGTTCATTTCTGTGAACCTCCATTCATCTACCCTAATAAGCAAACATTTACTTCAATGAATGACTTACCAAGGGACAGGAATGAGTTTTCCAGCATTCCAACCATCAAACAAAGCATAGTATTTCAAACCCACCCATGTGGGGACTTTGCCCTAAAACCCCCCACAGCCCTCTTAACTATATATACCAACTCCGAGACCGCACTACAGTGGTGAAAAGGGCAAACTTCTTATGATGGCCAACTCGTTCCTTTCCCTGGATAAGTCATTCGCTGAAGTGAATGTTCGCTGATGCGAACGTTTGCTGTATTAGTGTCGATGAATGGAGGTTCTCGGAAATGAACATTTGACAAAGTGATATAGACCCAATAAGGCTACATTTCCCAATAAGAAGTCTGGCAAACTGGAGCATTATGACACTGCCTGGCATTTAACCCATAATGGCAGACATAGTGATGTCTGGTACACAATGGCCAGTGAAAGAGAAACACTATTTTGTCCACTATCTGCTGGATTACCTCCAGGCTAGTTGCTCAGCATAATGCATCCGAGATTATCCAAGTGCAACTAACTCTGGGCAAGACCACAATCCAAATTGTAGCTTGCTACAGATCCCCCACCATGCCCCAGGATTCCCACTCCTCATTTCTTGATACACTGGAAAATATTAGGGTACAACCTAACACCCTAATAATGGGCAATTTCAACTACCCCACCATTAACTGGGAAAACTACTCATGTACCACCTCTTGTGCTCAACCTTTTCTGGAATTCATAAATTCCAATGCCTTGGATCAACTTATCCACACCCCCACCAGGGGCAGCAATATTCTAGACCTGGTTATTACCAACATGGGCAACTGGTACTGCACACCAGAGGTCAATTCCTCATTGGTCAGATCCGACCACAAGCTAATCACCCTAGACATCCACATCCCTCCCCCACCCCCCATTAGGGAAAGCACAATAAAAAAATTCTCCAAAGCCAACTTCACGCTTCTGAAGACAGAAGTGGCAAACTTCACAACTCCCATGCTGATGGACAATAGAGGTATGACTGCTGAATCCTACACAAATGCACTTTATAAGCACTTACACAAGTGCATGGATCATGCAATCCCTAACAGAACCAAGATGCTATCCTCCAAAAAAAGGAAGCCAATCTGGTGGTCCCCTGCCATAAACAAACTCTACAACAGAAGAAAGAAACTGTTGCAAAAAAGAATAAAATCCTATGACTGGAAAAATTCCCTGGTCAGCCTCAGTAAGAAGCTGAGATCCCTCATAAAATCCTCCAAAGCTAGTTTTGAAAATAAAATCACCACTGACTCTAAAGACAACCACAAAGCATTCTATAGCTATGTCAAGAATCTCAATGGCAACACTCAGATCTGTTCTGAGTTACAGCACAATGGCACTAAATATACAGAACCAACTGATATTGCCAACATCCTGGCAGATAGGTTCAGTGCTAACTTTACCCACCTGTCATCCTCTAAAGGGCCCATCTCTATACCAGAAGAATGCAAAGTTCCTGTAATCACGGCTGCACAGGTAAAAAACACACTATCCAAAGCCAATAACACAGCATCCATGGGACCTGACAACATCCCCAGCTGTGTTCTACATGAACTACAGAACAAACTGGCACCCCACCTAAGTACCATGTTCAATCATAGCCTCACCTCAAGCTATGTGCCCACTGAATGGTGCACAGCGACAGTTATCCCACTCCACAAAGGGGGAGCCACCACAGACCCCGGAAACTACTGCCCCATTAGCCTAACTAGCCTGGTCTGCAAGGCTATGGAACGTATCATCATGGAAGTTATAAACAATAACATTGGTAATCTCCAAACTCAGGATACCACCCAGTTCGGGTTTGTAAAAGGCAGATCATGTCTCCTAAACCTGATAGACTTCTTTGAAGCAGTCACCAAAGCCGTAGATGAGGGTAAGGTGGTTCACACAGCCTATTTAGATCTCGCCCCAAGGCTTTTGACATCATTCCCCACTCTGGAATTATAGATAAACTCTCTAAACTAGGTATAAATCCCTATGTCACAAGATGGCTCACTGACAGAACCCACACTGTGAAAGTAGCAGACTCCAAATCCAACTTCAGACCAGTGACAAGTGGAGTACCACAGGTTTCAGTCCTGGGTCCTCTCCTGTTTGGTATCTACTTCTCTGAAGTACAGGCTAACACAGAAGGTTTTTGGCTAACAAAGTTCGCAGATGACTGCAAACTAGGAGCCATAATCAAAGCTACAAAAGATGTGGGTATCCTACAAAAGGGCCTCGCTGAGACAGATGCCTGGTGTCAAAGCCATGGCCTCAAGCTCAATGCCAAAAAGTGCACTGTCATCCCTTTTGGTAAAACCTCTGTACCCATGAACTACCACATAGGCAGTAGTTTACTTAACACCAAAAGTGTGATAAGAGACCTTGGGACACTGGTGGACAGTCGTCTCTCCTTTGATAATCACATCACCACAGTAATCAGGAAATCCTTCTGTGGCACACCTCACCACAAAAGGTTTCTCATCCAGGAAAAAAGAGGTCATTGTTCCCCTCTACCCGTCACTCATTAGACCCATTATAGAGTAAAATGCCCTTTTTGGTATGTACCTCACAAGACATCTACAACAACTAGAAAGGCCGCAGAAATACCTCACAAAGAGGATTACCAGCCTCAAACAGATGCCCTACGCAGACCGTCTCAAAAAACTGCAGCTTTACTCCATCGCATATCGCCTACTCAGAGGCGATCTCTGCCTAACACACAAAGCTATGTCAAACCCAGAACTTTTAGACATGATCCACTTAAAGAAATCCCAATCCCTATGAGCTGCATACTCTAGGGACCTAAACCTTGCCATCACAATAAACAGAACATGCTGGAGGGATAGATTCCTGTCCCAGATACTTCCCATACTCTGGAACAAGCTACCTATCTATATCAAACAAAGCTCCTCATTAGAACTCTTCAAGAAAAATCTTGATGATTGGATAGGAGATAGGAAATTCACCCCAGGGATCACTTCTGTGGCTCTGCTCGACAGTGGCACAGGAAAATAATTTTCTTGGGTGGCGAAACCCAGGGTACCTTTTGGCTAGGCTTATATAGGGCCAATAGCCTAGTACCTACCTATGAACCTATTACAGAACTTTTATCAGACTTAAGTCTGAAGAAGCATTCATAGCAACGCAAAAGCACTCACTACGTTTTATATACTTTTATGAGTTATTTTTAATAAAGGTCTCCTTCGCTTTGGATGGTGTTGCCTCTGGAGTTTCTTTTGAATAAAACTGAAGCTGTTGCAATAAACAATAACCTCAAAATTCTTAGAACATACTGATAAAAAGCATTTAAACAAATATTGTGCAAAAGCATAAACACCAAATCTCGCTCAACTGCTTTAGGTAACAATGAAGAACTTGTCTCTCAGATGGCAATTAATCCCCCTTCACATTAAAACAGAGGAAAAAGTCACAAAAGAATACCAGATAAATTAGCAAAAGGAGAAGGGTGTTTCCGTGCAAGAGTGTAGGAGTAATCCTAGGATTATTAGGTAACAATGACTTTGTGTCTCATCTTGTAAAGCGAAAATCTAGCATTCTTCCTTGCAGCAAAAGAGCAGTCTTAGGTAAATTAGTAAATAATTATATACAAATTCTAGTAAACTTTTGTCCTCTTTGTTGAATTCATGAATAAGCAGATCAACAACACTGAGCAAGGAAGCACAAAATCTGAAAAAGGTTCTGAATTCTGAGCAAGCAATAACCTTCTTCTTATATACTTTCCACAAATGCAGCCTGCTATGAACAACACACAGAAATAAGATTTTATGTGCATAGTCTACAATACATAATATAGACTTACTTGTGCTGAATCAACAGTGGGACAAATTAAATACTGCAAATATTTTTAGGAAACAAACCATCTGACTAGACTAGGCCTTATCCACACTAGTAAGGTGAAGCTTTTATTTATTTATTTGTTTTTAAGCTAAGCAGGATGCAAAAATCAGAAAGAGGAAAAATTACATTTGCCTTCCTTAAATGTCTTTAAATCAAGCTACTCTGCATCAAGGAAGTGGAAAATGAAGTACCACTCCCCCCTTTCAGATGCAATATACTGTCAAATGCATTTTAATATCCAAAGGAGGGAATATTTGGTTAAGAAAATGTTACTTCCTTCAGGGTTAGTGAGAAAAAATAACTTATGCTTTATACCAGCAAGGTGTCAAATGTCCTAAATTAATGTGGTTTCAGTTTTTGTTATCATTAAGTCTATGTACAGAAAGATATGGATGTGGTGTCTGAACCTTTATACATGCTCCTTTGAATAAGAATAATATTTCTTAAACTTTTTAAAACTTAAAAGAACAGCATCTGTTTTTCCCACATTAAATACAATACTTAAAGGATTACACTAATAAAAACATCACATATTAAAATTAACCTGTCTACTTATGCAGTAATAAAACAACTGTCAGTCTTAGACTTACATCTAGTGCTCTTTGAAAATGTTATAATACTTGCAAGCTCTCAGTCTCATCTTTTTTTTTTGCCAGAAGTTACATTTTGTCAAATGTCTTATTTTTAATTTTTTCAGCCTTGCTATAATAAGTACAACAGCTGGGAAATGGGAAGTAAACAATAGCATTTTACTATTCCTGAGACGAGTCGGTTTTAGAAAAGATAAAAACTTCATCTCAATGTTATATATATTGACAGACAGATAAGAAATATACCCAATTACATTCTCCAAAAATTTTAATTAAAATTCTCCTCTTGTCTGTCACTCCCATAAGCATACACAGTGCAACTTACTCAGCATTTTAGGTGTTTCCAGCTTCAGGCTTAACCCTATCAGTGATTAACAGTAAAATGTTACCCTCTAAAATTAGGAAGCTTTCTGCAAAGACATATTGTGAACTTACAAAACCATTTTTGAGCTTTTATTCCCCTCGCACAGCTGGCCATCAGTTGACTCCAGTGTCTCTACTCAATCACTGGGTCTGCTTATTCCTTCTGACTCCCCAGGACTTGTTCTGATTAGAGATGGGGCTGGAATGGAGATCAAGGTATCCTGAAACAGTGTCCCACTGCTGCTGTAGGAGTCTTTTTCCCCATTGTTACATCCCTGCCCCATGCATATATGTTAATACCCAAAGGTGGCACATGCAAGAGATGGCAGTGCTGAACTACTCAGTTCCAAAAGGAGTTGACTTTGTCAGGACAATGTGTGCACCCTCAAGCAGCTCTACGTGGTTGCTCTGTTTCCTCCATGGATATAAAACTATGAAGTATGCTCCATGCAAGTGCCCCTCCCAGGGGATAAGAGATACTTGCAGCTGCGGCATGCCCATCCTCCACTGCCAGCACCACGCAAGCCTGAGACACTAATCAAACTCAGGCCACCTGGACCATAGTCAGGGTTTTATTCCTTCCTGGACCATAGTCAGGGTTTTATCCTTGTATACATGGTGCTGGCTGAACACCAAATGAATGTAGAAGTCACAAATGGCAAACCAGAGGTTATAAATCGACAAAAATGTGGTCTATTAGTCCACAGGTATAAGCACTTTCGTCCCAATCAAATCACATAAGGAACTTCCTCAGATACGAGGTTTTAAAATTTCAAAATCAAATAAATAGACTTGAGTAGATGACATCACTTCCTATACCATATTTAAAGGGAAACTGACAAGCAAAATATTTCATTACTGTTTAAATGCAGCCATAAGACATAAGACACGTAAAATGCAACAATAAACACAGACGTAAAATGCACAAGACACATAGAGATATAAGAATTTCTCAAATTAGAATAAAAATATATAAATAAGTAAATAAATGTATAAAAAGCATTTGTTATAATGTTGTTTTCAATCCACACCCCACCATCAATTAATATGCTCTGAGCCTGATAAATAAGACAGCAAGTAAGGGACATATTCCAATAGATTTTTTTAAAAATGTAAATTAATATCCTTAGAATGCATAGAATGTGTCAGATCAGTAGTGAAAACAGTGCTGGTAAATGTATAGAATTAATACATGTAAAAATATATATATTTTTTAAAACTGGATTATAATGTTTGATATTAATTCATAAAAGCAATTGTGTTTATACATATAGTTCATCTTTTGAGGGATTTCAGTTTTAATAAACTACTAATGGACAAACTGTCATTAAGGCCAGGCCAATGTACACAGTCCAGTCTAAGTTGTCAAATCAACTCAGCCCTTTCAAGAAGGTATGGCCAAGCTGCTCCCCTCTCTATACGTTTTTGAACTTCTAAAATAATGAATTTGAACTGATGGCCCTTGTTAACCTTCACATATTTTGCTAGTGCATTACAGTCATATTCATCTCTAATGTTCCTAACATGCTCACTAATCCTGTTTTTAAGTTTACATTCAGTTTTACCGACATAAAAAACAAGGACAGTTGGAGCAAATTGCACAGTAAACTTAAAAACAGGATTAAAGAGGATGTTGACCCTTAAATTCACAACTGATTAGGCGAATTATTGAACACAATGTCCCCTTTGGGATGTACTACACTAGATGTATCACACAACTACAGATCTTTGCCACAACTATTCACAAACTATACTTCTACAAAAGCCCACTCTGGATTCATCAGCTTCCAAAACTTATTGGTCTGCTGCCCATATCTGCCCTTATTAAAGACATTAACATTTTGCATATAACTTAGCTAATAAACAAAAGTCTATTAACTTTGAGATTATTTCTGTACCTCAGTCTGGATTCACCATAGAAAGGCAAAGCTTATGCCAAACTATTAGCACAAAGTTAATGGTGGTAGAAAATAAAAAAAAAATCACCTTCTTAACACTTTATTATCCACAAATGTCTCCAAGATTTTGATGGAATGTGCCATAATTTTCAGTTTAAACTTGAGAAATATAGTTATCTTCTTAATTATCTGGATTACATCAAAGCCCTTCTCATTTACTTTGGATCAATAATATACATTCAAGATCAAGATCAATCACTGCTGAATTTGTACTAGGAAAGGATATCCTTATCCAATTTCAATTCAGACTCTATAGGAAACCTTTAAGATAATACCCAACCTAATAAAACAACAGACTTTGCAGCATGAAAGCTGTATGGGCAGGGGAACACAACACAAACCACAACTAATTAACACTGTAGAGCCTTGCCCTTTGCATTACCATTAGACACATGTTTGGCATTACCTTAAGTAAATTAAAAAAGTAAGAAAGCATCATGGGAAAATGCTTAATCCCTGAAAAAAAAGAAAGCAAACAACATGGAAAATGCTCAAACCCTGTACCCTTAGAGCACAAAACAACTCTTTAGCAGAACTTTAGCTCTCTGCACTACCACTAGACTCAAGTGATACACATTAAATATTACCTTAAGTCGCTTAAATTAATGTAGGGAAAAAGGCGTTATTGACTCACTGTTTGTTTGTCATTTCAGCTTTTCCCGGTTAGGGGTCGCCACAGCAGAACTCTGGTCCACTAACGATTGGCAGTAGATTTTTATGGTGCCAAGTTGCCAGCCCAATGCCCAACCTTCAGCGAAGCACGCCCATTCACGCATGTCTTTCGGAGGCCACTCGACCATGGGGAGGACATGCAAACTCCACACAGAAGGCACTCCAGCTGAGAATCGAACAGGAGAACCTCTTGCTGTGAGGCAACAACGCTACCTCTGTACCACTGTAGTTTCTACATTATTGACTCACTGTAATAGTCTTTAATTTATGAGGAATACAGCATGAACAAAATTAGGAACAGTTGTAAAGGATGGGGACCTGTCTGCTGGGAGGAAGGAGCTATACCCATAAATGCTGAAAACTTCCAGACAAAGCCAGGAGAAACACTAGACAACAGCAAGAAGAAGTTTTAAATATTACCTGAGTCACTTATAAAGTTAGTAGAGCAGCAGGTCTAGCATCAAGATGCAGTTTCAGAATGATAAGATTGAAACTTTGATGTCTGGCATTACTGACTGAGTGTAATCAACCCTGATTTATGGGGTCAATATTATAACATGAAATCTACAAAGATCGAATGTTATAATATCGAACCCTAAACACCGAAATCAGCAAACATCGAACAGTCAGAATAGCGATTTTTTTCCCAGGGAAAAAAAATCGTTATTCCGAGAAACATGCACACAACACAAACACACACAAAAAACAGCAATCCACACACATACACTTAAAATCCTACATCTAAACCTAAACTAAACTTTACATCCACTACTAGCTATCCACTTACCTTAACCCAACCTTAACCCTAAGGTCCGTCACTATCGCACACTCACCTCACCTGCGCCCTAACCCTAACTCACCTTACCCCCCTAACCCTAATGTCCACACAACCGCACACTTACCTGACCCGCTCCCTAACCCTAACTCACCTAACCCTCCCCCTTTAACCCTAACCTACACACAATCGCACACTTACCTGAACCTGACCCGTAATGTTCCAACATATCGAATGCTGAAAACAGCGAAGCCACAGCAACGGCCCACCAAATTCTTTCCCATGTCCTGCACCTTCGCTGTTTTCAGCATTCGACAAAACTGGTCCGATATTATAACATTCGAACTTTATAAAATTCGATGTTATAATATAGACCCGATGTATGAGGGGTAAGGCAAACATGATAGGCTACTGTGGGGATCCTCTGTAAAGTAAAGGACAGGTAAGAGGTGGTGGGGTGTGTGTGTGTGTGTGTGTGTGTGTGTGTGTGTGTGTGTGTGTGTGTGTGTGTGTGTGTGTGTGCGAGAATGAATGATGGTGTGCCTGTGCAATGTGATGCAGATTAGCACAAGAGTAACACCATTGCAGGTCAGACACATGCAGAAAAATAACCACAGAACACATATTAGCTGCTTTCATCTAACATACAATTTAGACTTCTTAAGAATACAAAACACAAAATTATTTTTAAAATGTCCTTTCAGGTGACTACATTTGGATTTAAAGTGACTGTAAAACAAGCAGTTTCATTTATATTAAAAACTGAATAACATAATTTTTTTAAAAAAACATAGTGTCATAAAATAAATAAAATATACATATCGAAACATAAAAAAAAATCAAAATAATATGTTGCAGAATGGCTGAGTGCAATAGGCTATTAATAGAAACCCATTCATTAATTCCTGGGGTGGCAGTAGCATTTAATTAAATTTGTCAGAAAATTTCTCTAGATTCCAGAATGGACCTCCAGTAACACCCCCTCCTCAACTAGGTGGTAAAGCCTTCTCTAAAACGAAGAACCTAAACCCAATAAACCCACTACAAACAAAAAAATGCTTAAATACCATGCAAATAACCAAATAATGAGGTCTTTCCTCATAGCAGCTAATGAATTTCTGAACTGCATTTTACATAATCACTGACAAATGTCCCTTTTGGCCACAGATCTTAGTACCTGCAGTGGGATTCTTTAAGAATTCCATGGTTGTTGTTTCCATTTCAAAGACTGGTATCATTACTCATTTTGAAAGATAGTTTTTTTTCATTCCTCAACTGACTTCCACAACCTTACTATACCATTAAATCAAAATGATTTTCTTTAGCTGCTTATTCCTTTTATTTCAGCTCAACAAATTTATAGGTTTGTCATATGGATACATTTTGATTTTAAATATAATCCGTGGTATTTTTCTAAGACTGCTTACTTTAAGAGCTCTTAATGTTAATAAAATTTTAATTTCACTTTTTGAATCGTTTTGATAAAGCTTATCCAATCTCAAACTTATACACTTATACAGACTTTAATATATACATAGAACATTATAAGGTAATTAATTCATCAATCTGAAATGGTTAGGCTGATAAGTTTCATTGTCAGTTTGGCTAGGAATCTATTTTGAAAAAACTCCTCATATTATTATTTTTTGTATTATTAGTATTATTATCCCCTCTCCAAATTGGCTAATTTTGTTCTACACAGTCAGATGGAAACTGCAAAATATTATATCATAGTTCAGCTTTGCTAAACAGAGGTCATGCCTATTAAATTGGGTTGATGTTTTTGAGAGAGTCACCAAGGATCGGATGAATCTAAGACTGTGCACACAGCTTACCTCGACTTAGCCAAGGCTTTTGATACAATATCCCACTCAGGCATTATAGATAAGGTCACCAATTTAGGTATAAACCCTTTTATTACCCACTGTATAGCCAACTGGCTAAATGATAGGACCCAGGATGTCAAAATAGGTGAGGCCACCTCCACCAAGAGGCCAGTCATTAGCGAAACCCACAGGGCTCGATACTTGGCCCACTCCTTATGACATCTATTTCTCTGAATTGGAAGCAAATGCTGAAGGTTTATGGCTGACTATGTGTACAGATGATTGCAACTTGGGAGTTATCACTGACTCCCCTGCAGACACTAGCATTCTTCATAAAGGTTTGTCTCCGTCTAACAAATGGTGCCAAAGCTGTGGTCTTAAACTCAATGCTAAGAAATGCATAATTGAACCTTTTTGGAACCATTCTGGCTAATTACCATGTTGATAATATGCCCCTAAGAGTCGGCCCAGTGGTCAGGCATCTGTGTACATATGTATAAAGTAGCCTTACCTTCAGCGACTATGTGGCCACAATGATGATGAAATCCTTTTGTGCTGCACAACTTATAAGTAATGGCATGGCATTTAGGTCCAAAGAGGACATTATCCCATTGTATTCTGCCCTTATCAGATTAATCACAGAGTGCAATGCTTCCTTTGGTATATACCTGTCCAGGTATAGTGACAGATACTAAGATCATGTCACTTTCTCAGCTAAGTAATAATACCACTTTTATGACTAAAAGAATTTGGCGATGCAGATAGAAGGGTTGGGTATTTTTTTTTTCTTTTGCATGCATTATGTAGAGCTCAGTCTTGTCCCCCTGGGCTGAATTTTTACAGAATGAAAGGAAATAGAAGCCTATTAGGCCACCCTCATGCCATAATGCTGTACCCCTTCAGCAGAAGAGCAAATTAAGTCAGTCTTAACTTACATTTATTGTACCCATCCAAAGTGTGTGTGTGTGTGTGTGTGTGTGTGTGTGTGTGTGTGTGTGTGTGTGTGTGTGTGAGAGTGTGTGTGTGTGTCTGTACGTCTAAGTATTAGGAGGCTGTTCCCACCCAGTACACTTCCCATTGCCCTACTGCACAAGATCTGCTGTTGGCATTCAACATAGAAGTACCATTGTACACCTATCAGCCCTATAAGCTCTGTAGCATGTAACACTATAGTACAAATAACTAGATAGGTAGGGTGTCTAATCTCAGTCCTAGCAAATGTTTGAGTGTGTGTGTGTGTGTGTGTGTGTGTGTGTGTGTGTGTGTGTGTGTGTGTGAGTGTTTGTAGATGAAACAGTTTTAGGCCATTCCCACACAGTACACTTCCCAGTGCCCAACTTTAGCAGTCCTGCCAATGTCATTCACCTTAGAAACACCTTTGGGCACTTGTCAGCCCTGTACGCTCTGTAGCATGTGTTATAACTGTGTAACACTATAGTACAAATAACTAGATATGTAGAGGGTCTAATCTCAGTCCTGGTAAGTGTGTGTTTGTTTGTTTGTAGGTGAAACAGGTTTAGGCCATTCCCACACAGTATACTTCTCAGTGCCCTATTTTAGCAGTCCTGCTGATGTCATTCCCCTTAGAAGTGCCTTTGCACAGCCCAAACCCTATAAGCTCTGTGGCATGTGCAATACCTATGTAACAGCATAGTACAACTAAGTAGATAGGCAGGGGTTCTATTCCCAGTTTTGGCAAGTGTGTGTGTAAGTGTGTATGTTTGTAGGCTGAAGTATTTTGAGTACTTTCCCACTCACAACACTTCCCAGTGCCCTACTTTAGCAGTCCTGCTGATGTCATTCCCCTTAGACATTCCTTTGCACAGCCTCGGCCCTATAAGCTCCATGGCATGTGCAATAACTATGTGTCAGTATAGCACAAATAACTAGATAGGCAGGGGTTCTATTCCCACTTCTGGCAAATGTGTGTGTGTGAAAGTGTGTATGTTTGTACACTGAAGTATTTTGAGGACTTTCCCACCCACAACACTTCCCAGTGCCCAAATTTTGCAGTCCTGCAGATGTCATTCACCTCAGAAGCACCTTTGGGCACTTAGCTCTGTTAGCTCTGTAGCTCATACAATAACTGTGTAACACTATAGTACAGATAACTTGATAGGCAAGAGTTCTATCTTTAGGTCTGGCAAATGTGTTTCTGTGTATATGTGCAAGTGTTTGTAAGTATTATGTTTGTAGGCTGAAGTATTTTGAGGGCTCTCCTACCCACAACACTTCCCAGTGCCTTACTTTAGCAGCCCTGCTGATGTCATTGCCCTTAGAAGTAGCTTTGGACAGCACTCAGCCCTATAAGCTTTTTGGCGTGTGTAATAACTAAGTAACAATATAGTACAGCTAACTAGATAGACAGGGGTTCTACACTCAATTGTGACATGTGTGTGTGTGTGTGTGTGTGTGTGTGTGTGTGTGTGTGTGTGTGTGTGTGTGTATGTGTGTGTGTGTGTGTGTGTGAGAGAGAGAGAGAGAGAGAGAGAGATGGTGTTTGTAAGTGTGTACATAATGTATTTTGATGCTGTTTCCACCTAGTACATTTCCCATTTCCATACTTTACAAGGGCTATTGATGTAATCACCTTAGATATACCTTGCAACACTGTGAACTCCTATAAGCTCTGTGGCATGTGATAACTGTGTAAAACTGTAGTACACATAACTAGATAGGTAGAGGTTCTAAACTCAATACTGCCAACAACTGTGATACTGTGTGTGTGTGTGTGTGTGTGTGTGTGTGTGTGTGTGTGTGTGTGTGTGTGTGTGTGTGTGTGTGTGTGTGTGTGTGTGCAAATTATATCCTCTGGGGGTGTGGGTTATACCACTTTGAGGTGTGTACCACCCAGTACATGTCCCATTGCCCTACTTTACAAAGCCTGCTGATGTCATTCACCTTAGATGTACCTGTATACACTTGTCAGTCCTCCAAGCTCTGTGGCATGTGCAATAATTGTGTAATACTATAGTGGAAATATTCAGATAGGTAGGGATTCTAATAACAATACCGAAAATTCCTGTAGTGTGTGTGAAGCATATTTCCTGTGGCTGTTGTATGTGTAGGTTACACCATTTTAAGGCCTGTTGACCTCCCACCCATTACATTACTTTAAAGACCATGTTAATGGTATCTGCCTCACATTCACCATGTAACACTATACAGCCCATACCAGTCATCTGTACAGATGTACATGGGATATCCACATGTTTGCAACCTATATGTGGTATGTGTCCCCTCACAATGACCATACCTGTGATATCATTGCCAAATATGTCACAGTTACTGTACTGACACACATGCCTGCATCAGACATCATACCTGGCTTGCACATCATGCTGATACAAAGTCTGTCACTCTATCACTTGTGCAGGTTTGTAGGAGCAGTAGATGAGACCAATTGCTATGTCTCGTGAGTTATCCCAACATCCATGAAGGCATTCGCAAGACTACCTGTTATAAGGGGTTGTGTGTTATGTCCCAGGCAAATAATCTATGTGGAGCATGTCATGTGTACACAGCAGTATAGTACATACAAGTAGATATGTAGGGTTACTAATATGTCTATTGGCAACTGTGCATGTGTTTCTCTATGTACAGCCACTGTGGCTGTCTTCAGTGTGTGTATTTAATGGCTATACCATTTTGTATGCCTCTTCCACCCTGTGAACTCCTCCATTGCCAACCTGTCAGCCCATACAGATGTCATTCATAGTACAAGCACAGTTACACAGTTTCTATCACCAAGCCACTGTGGTGCAATGGTCGTATCATTGTGTATTGTACATTTATAGATGGGTAGGTCATCTACTCTGATAAGCGTCACCTCCATGTGCATGTGTGTCTCAAGTGCATGTGTGTGTGTGTGTGTGTGTGTGTGTGTGTGCGTGTGTGTGTATGTCAGATGGCTTTAACATGTTAAGGGCCTCTGAACCCACCATTGGAAAACTTAACAGCCCCTGCAATTGTCACCCACTTCAATAGTAGTGGATAACATTGCCACACTACAGTACTGCTGTGCTCTCTGTGTTATGTACCTAGTGCTATCATTCATATGACTGCACAGGTAGGGTCTGTGCTCATCCCTTCATCAGCTGTCCCATGTACAGGACTATGACTATGTTTGCATACCAGCACGAGAGGCAAGACATGCATATACATAGTAGACACACATGTTGGTGATTGTCAGGTTAGACTAACACAGGAGCACAGGCTGACCTGTGTCAGGAATACATACCCCAAACCTGTCATACACAGTATCAGGCATACTCTCATCAACTGCATGATGGTTGAGAGGATGTGACAGAAATAGCAGGGGCATCAGTTGCTGATAGCTGAATCTGTTGCAGTTAAAGTAATGGCTAAGCTTGTGAGGGACCTAGTGCCAGTACTCAAGCAATCCCCTCTAAATGTGTGAGCCTGCAATACTACAGAACACCCAGGTGGCATGTATGAAGGCTAGGTGGCTCTGCCAAAGGTATGTATGCAAGTCACACTGTCTGCCACAATTGCCCCTCACACACTGCTGCATGTAAACACACCTGGTAAACATGTACATATACAGGTGTACCTTGGCTATGAAAAGGTCACTTTGTTTCCTCTCCACCTTACTCAGCATTGCTACTGTCAGCAGGTCTGCAGGCACACAGACACCTGAAACACTACCAGAATACAGTACGTGACACTACAGTCAGTCAGCAGTACTAACCCAATAGTGCATCATGGCTAACAATGTACATACACCTCAATGTGTGTCCATAACTACTGCCAGCAGACAGCAGTTACACAGCATGACATTGCTGCACTGTACTATAGTCACCCTGTGCATCAGACCCATCTGAGCATGTCTGTGCATCGATGGTATGGATAACAGGGTTGTGGCACAAGTATGATCACATGCACAGGGTGTGGTGTTGGATTGCCAGTGGCCTAAGCTGGGCCATATGGCTGACATCATGTGTGTATGTGTCTGGAGGGGTGATGTTCAACTGGGCCGTGCAGAGGAGCTGTGCATGTCTGGTGGTGACTGGCCTGTGATAGAGCTATGTGAGTGGTTGTCTGCACACCGTCAAGTGATGTGGATGCCAGACACAGTGCTATGTTGGAAAGCCACTGACCATACATGACAGGATGTATGGTTCACCATCACCTGGCAGAGACATGGCAACTGGTTCTACCAGGACTATCACTGGCACCTCCAGGCCCAAGGACAGAAGCAGTACTACTCCCTGATGGTGACTGCTGTCTGTTGGATCCATGTCCTTGATGGGACTGGCCAGGACAATGTGCCTATGGCGAACTCTGTGTTGAGTGGACAGCAACCTCCCTTTCGTAGTGCTGTTGGCACTGCCACTACGGGACTGTGAATGTGCAGGGCCACATGGACTCATAGCTGATCATGTTGTTGACCTACGTCCACCTGGCTGATGCCCTTTTCCCACCACATGCTCAAGCACAGACATTGCATGGTCAAGCAGTGACAATGTCTCACCCCTCTGTCTATCCATGACATCGGAAAGATGATATATGGCATTACAAATGCTGTGGAGGTCGTCACACACATCAGGGAGCACTGCATTCATGACCCTGAGCATCTGTCTTGTGTTGCAGTCGGTACATGCATGTGCCTCCATGATGGACCATAACATGCATCTGGTGACACTTGCTGTGGCACTTGCAACAGGGACTTGATGGCAGCAGTCCTCTGTCAACCACCCCAGTCCATCCTCCTTTGTGTGACCTCGCCTGCTCCCTGCCTATGGCTGGTGTCTACACTCACACTCGCCATACCCAACACAATAGCCTGTTCCATGCCACGACCCTTAACCTGTCCATCATCCGTGGCTGCTGGGGACTGGGTATGTGTGGACATACTGATTGTGTGCGGGGACATGGCAGTTGAAAATGGGATACCAAACAATGGCACGGATTCAGGCACCAACAACCCCAGCTGTGCCTCACTATGACCACCATCATCATGGGAGTCCACTAAGACACTGACATCAGGTTGTGAGGGGGAGGGACACCAAACCCTGTTTTCAGCTGTGAGGGGAAGACAACATATATGAATTAATACCCTGCAGTATTGTGTTTACTGATACACACACACACACACACACACACTCCTGGTACAGTCTGGCACAGCTGTGACACCTATGGGCCCTTCAGGGCAGACCTTATGCTAGTTCTGGCTGCCGCAAATCATCTCTTTCACTGCTACTGTAAGGCCCACAACAAAGGGTGACAAATCCTACTGTGTGATGGGCCTAGTAGTAGAATGGTAATTGTGGCCAAGACCAAGGCTATTGTAGTGTGCACTATAGAGTTACCAAGTGCATATGCACGTACTGTAAGAGCTGACTTACTGCTATACAGACCACACACAATGACAAGTTGTAATGATATGTGATGATAACCAATAAAGGGACAAGACTATACACCATCACTGCAGTACCTACACAGTTCAGACTCACAGGGATTCATTCCAAACAATATGGCAGGACAGTCTGCAATACATACAGTAAACACATAAAATACTAGGTGCATAGCCTCATAAGATGATACCAGGCTATTGGCCCTGATGCCCTCATAAGCCTGGCCCAGATATTCATCCATGTCCCTTCCAAGCCAGCACCTGATTCCCCTGGCCAGCTGATACACCCGTGGGATCCCAGGGGTGTCCCATCTGTTTTCCATGCAGTTGTCCAGTGTCATCTTCAAGAGGGCTATACATGTACTCTGCTAGACATGGGGAGGGAGTGTATTTTACAGACAGTGTATTGTGTGGGACACTACACTACCCTGCCAACAAGTACTATACATGTCACAGACAAGGTGAGGGCCCTGCATGCATGATAAGTGAGTGGGGTTTGTCTTACAGATATGTATGAATGTCATAAATGCTGGTTTGGAAATGGCCTTGTATGCCAGACACAGGTCACCTATGATCAGTCTGTATTACACTTAGTACAGGGACATGGCTTTCAGCCTACCTGTATTGGATAGGTGTTACAGACCCTGGAGTTGCCTGATCAGGAAGCTCTGTGGTATCTCCAACTGCTGCATTTGCTTGGGTAAGGTACATGCCAAAGGAGCCATTGTACTTGATAATGCATCTGATAATGGTGCATTACAGGGATATTGTGGCCTCCTGGTTCCTGGATGACATACCCGTATTTGTGAGGTGTGCCATATAGATGGCCTTCCATGCAGTGGTGCCCACATGGGGGAAACTGTTAGGTTGCTACCAACCTTGGTGCACATGTCACCTCACACCTGACTGCATGCTCAGTACATCATTACTGTCATAATTTGTGTGGATGACATCTGCCACAGCAGCGAGAATGATGCCTCTCCTGGCATTCAGTTTGCGGAAATGCTTCTTGCACCAGTCATTAATTAGGTGAGGGCCTCTTGAAGGATGCTCACATCAGTAGGGGAATGTAAGATAGTGACCAGCTTGCAAGCATCTGTACACCTAGTCAACCACAGACCACTGCTTCTGTCCTGTAATTCAGATATGTACATCTCAAATAGTAGAGGGCCCTCAGACCGTTCCTTGGGGTACACCACTTTGTAAGACCCTACTACTAGAGGTGGGTTTCACTACTTTGACTGAGTGGGTACTATCATTAGGCCAGTTAGCTACCCATCTAATAACATACAGGTTGATGCCTAGCTGTGTAGGCGTATGTACCCTGGCCACCTGGGGATTATTGTCAGAGAATTGGGCTAGGTGAACGTAGGCATTGGTCACTATCTTCACCTTGTCCTTGTGTTTGTTGACCACTTCAGAGAAGTCAACCAGGTTTAACAAGCCTGATCTCCCTTTGACAATACCATGCTGTGTGGGCTCAGGCATTTTGTTGCTGCCAATATCCCTGTTCATAAAGTCCTTGATATTGCCTTCCATGCCCTTGCAGGACAGGCTAGTTAGGCTGATGTGCATTTGATTGGCTGTGTTGGTGGATTTCTCCTCCTTTGTATATAGGGATGTAAGTGGCTGTCCTTTGTGCAGATGGGATGACAGCAGTGCTCAGGCTTTGGCTGACGACAGTGCAGAATGGATCTGAGAGCACATGCCTTTGTTCATGTAGGAGGCAGCCAGGGATGGTATCAGGCCTATGGAGACTTCTGTGTGTTGCCTTTGAGAGGGCATTACGGACCTGCTTCCTGATGATGAGAGGAGGGGGGCAGGTGCTGTGCATGCACATGTGTACCAATGGGGGGACGGGGGGGTGATGTTTACACTTCACCTGTCTGCAGACAGTTGCCTATATCTATGCTGCATGTGTATGTGATGTTGTTGACCACCACTACAGAGCAGATTTGTGTGTTGCATCTGGGATTGCAGACACATATGTGGAAGGCCTAGTGGGTGGCCTTGGTGAATGTGTCCAATCTGCACTCAAAGATAGCCTTAGGGTAATTCACCTGTGACCTTACTTGCTTGTGCATACCAAAATGACATTGCTTTCCAATAAGGCACCTGTTCCTTCTTGGCCCTGTCCAGCAATTATTTCCATCTATTGTGATATTTGTGTATTGCTGCTATCCATCATGGACGTCTACCCTACTTTGAGGGAGATGATGTTGTCCTGTCAGGTATTGCTGAGTCCATACATCTATGCAGGTGCCCACATAGTATTGTCGTGTGGGCCTGGACACTACTGCTACTTCCAACTGATGGGACATTGGCTGTGAAGCTACTTTTACCTGCTCTGAGGAGATTTATAGTAATTTGTGTAAAGTTAATTTTGTTTGACCCTGACAAGGGGGGCAGGGGGGATGGTGACCTGAACAGTGATGGCTATGTGGTCAGATCTTACCAAGGAGGATGACACTGTACGAGTGCTACAGTGGCTACTCATGTTGGTCAGGACCAGGTAAAGGATATTCCCACCTGTCATAGGAGTGTTGACTGGCTGATCCACTGCATTGTCATTGACAAAGCTGAGGAATCTCTGTGCGTCCATGTACAGGTGGCATAAGTCATGCACACTATGGCTGGGTAGCTGAAGTCGCCCAGGAGCAGAGTAGACAATTGAATCCTGACAGATTCCAGCAAGTCCCAATAGGTGTGGTGGGTGTCCAGAGTCATGGTTGGAGGCCTGTAGCTAGCTATGATTTGAGTAGGTGTTTTGGCAACTGTTAACTGCACTTGGGATGTCTCCAGTGTGTCATACTGTTTGGCCAACCTGGAGGTGTGTATGTGTACGATAATGTTCAACACTCTACCTCCTGTGGCTTTTCAGCCTTCCATTTGGAGTCTAAACATTTGATGGGATGAGTAACGTGACCTGGCAAGGTTAGTGTGTTCACCACAGCTACAAAGCAGGTGTCAGTGACTGCACACATGTCAGCATCCTACAGGACAAGGTATGCTTGCATTGCCATGGGTGTCATGCTAAGACACCTAGCTCCTGTTAGAGCAAGACATCTGCACAAAGGCACACATCACCGGTGGGCAAAGGCCAGAAAATAGTGTCACTTTATGAATCTAGCTGAAACACACTTAGTTGCCAGCAATGATGGCGTCACATTCACAAGTCTACTCTATCTTATGACTTCAGTCATTAATGGGTTGCCAGTGATGTGCCAGACAATACATAACTGTAAGAGGCATTGACTACAAATATGATGCAGACGTGTGGTCAGTCTGCAAAACCCTGGACAGTTGTCAGGTATGGGCTCAGTATACCACATACGGTTCAACACACACTTCTGCACCTATTGTGTACTATGCACATACCCTATATAAGTCTCTTACATTTGTAAAATAGGCATATGTATCATAGTAGCATTCACAGGTGACATATGAATATTTAAAGAATCCCAGATAGCTGGCCTAGCAGTATCACACTCAGTACTGGACAACAGACACTCCAGTAGTAGTCATACATGAGCCGACCTATGCTGGGGTGACCCAGCGGCCAGAGATGTGATCCATGTCAATGCAGACAGGGCAAGCAGGAATGGCCATAGGTGACAGACAGCAGCATGTGAGTCCATCAGGTCTTCTCGCGACCTAGTGTTTAATGTCCTACTTGACATTATTGCATCCCCCTTTCTGCATTCCATTACAAGCTTATGTGATTGACATACCTGTCATAGTGCTGAAAAGTTTCCTTAGAGTACTGCAAATGGTTAGGTTTGTGTAGTCGCAGTCTGTCTTTGTGTAGATGGGTTCAGGCCTGTGTTGCATAAGCAGCAACTTGCCTTTTGTAGGTAATGCACATGAGCAGGTGATGGCCTGTGCACCAGTCAGTGTCTCCCACTTGCTACTTGCATCCAGACCGGCTGTGTTGTCTTTCCATTAACCAAACTCCACCACTTCTTCTCCACCTAATATACACTAGAAAGTCAAAAACACCTCCGCTGGCTTTACCATGAAGGGCTACCCTCCGAATCAATTTCCAAACCTCGATAGTACGGAAATAAACAGCACAATATAATGTTCCACAAACGTGTAAGCCACTCGTTGGTTCAAATAAAAGAAAAGTATTTAATGAACGAAAATAACACAAACATAAAAAACAGAACTGGGATTGAGCGTGCTTTCATCTACATCAAAAAGACTTCATCAGAATCCCATGAAGTCTTTTTGATGTAGATGAAAGCGCGCTCAATCCCAGTTCTGTTTTTTATGTTTGTGTTATTTTCGTTTATTAAATACTTTTCTTTTATTTGAACCAACGAGTGGCTGACACGTGTGTGGAACATTATATTGTACTGTTTATTTCCTTACTATCGAGGTTTGGAAATTGATTTGGAGGGTAGCCCTTCATGGTAAAGCCAGCGGAGGTGTTTTTGACTTTCTTGTCTTTCCATTAGCCAATGCCATAGCAACATAGTGCTATAATTAAGTCCTTCATGTGGGCCTTGCCCCTTTTTCTTGCTTGTGTGGAGGACATTATGGAGATGTGGGGGCTACAGCTTCAAAGACAGTAGTTGGAAATACCTCTCAGGACAAGACATGTGGAGGCAGCCCAACAACATGGGGAATAAAGCTCCAGACATGGGTACAGATTGTAAATACGTATGGGTGTTATACACATAGAGGACTGCTAGATTAACAGGGTTTGTCTGGACATGCATTTTCTCTGTGACTTGACATCTGACAGTGATATGTCTCTGACATACCCCTCAACTGCCCAGATGTCCACAGACTGCCCAAAGGTTTTTGTGTTATGTGTGGTCTGTTCCTCAGACGTCTGTTTTTGAGAAATTAGTAGGATAATGTGAGGATTGTAGTCAGTAAATGCTGACATCCATTAGTGTTTCAGACATCATATCCTTCAGGGATGTTATGTTACAACAAACCCTGTAACATCAGCAACTGTTTCAGTTTGTAACACCATTATGTGAGATATGTCCCACTTTTTGCCCCCCTGTCCTCGAAGTATGTCATGCTTTGTCCAGATGTCTAGCAGTAAGAAGTTCAGAGGTATGGTATATAATTATTTAGTGACTGCAATCCTGGTATAATCCCAGGGACTTAGCAGACTCCTGGAAGTGGTATTCAGCAGTGGCCATAAATATGGTCCCACACCCTGGACATCCTGTGGAAATCTGTAGAGTTGAAAGTTGTGTATGTCTTTATCATTGTTAACAGACTACCAAGATTGTTTAGCAGTGTTGTGTGTAAATGTTTGTTGGGCTGAGTAGGGAGAGTATCAGATGACAGTGTCATAGATCCTTTTCTATCTGGATGTGCATTCTGCTACAGTTGCTGGTGGTGTATCAGGTGTATATGTTTGTAGAGGCAGACTGGGAAATGTCCTGTAACACCTCAGGATTACCAGTAGTCTGTGAGTTGGGCCAGTATATGTCAGTGTAGTGTGTGACTGGCAATCAGGATATGTTTGCTCAGTCATTGTACTCTACAGTTCATTTGGGATACTGGTGTGTTGCTGTAACTGTGGTGCAATTGGTTGTGGGTGGATATTTTTGCACCAATATCTGCTTTTCCCTACAGTTCCATCCCTGTAATGCATGATATATTTGGAAATACATGGGTAATTTCCCAGAGCTGATTTGGGGTAGTGTTGTGTTGCTCTTACTGTGGTTCACAAGGTGCTGGGTGAAATGGTTGGCAGCTCTCATTGTTTTTTCTCTTCTGTTACATGACTGCAGTCATACCTCTCTACTGTCCAGATGTCTAGACACTGTCCAGATGGATGGCTCATATGTTTGGTCTGTTCCCCATAACAGTTGTGGGTTTCTGACAATTCACTGGGATGATGTGAGCATTGACATCAATATGTAATAACATTAATTTGTGTTTCAGACCTGGAATCTATCGGGAATTATATGTTAAATCATACCATGGTACTCTAGCAGGCTTCTACGTGTATAACAGTCATATTTCAAGTTGTCGCTATTGTTCACCCTTTATCCCCCCACTTTATCAGGCTTTTTGCAGATGTCTTGCAGTAAGAGGTTGGTATATATGTATATATAAATATATATATATATATATATATATATATATATATATATATATATATATATGTGTGTGTGTGTGTGTGTATAAATATATATATGTAGACATATATTTGTATTTACATATACATTTATATGTACATAAGAGTACTATGGATGTATATTTTTCCCTTATGTTAAATGACTGTAGTGTATGATATGTTTGTAAAAACATTACAAATTTCTATAGCTCAGATGGTGTAGAGGTACATTGTTGTGATTGTAGTGCACAGGGTCCTCGATTCAAGACTTAGAAGTGATGACTTTGTTTCATTAATGTTAAATGACCAAGCTGCATGATATGTTTGTAAAAGCATTACAAATTCCCAAAGCTCAGGTGGTGTAGTGGCACATTGCTATGATTGTAGTGTCCAGCATCCCAGATTTGAGACTTAGCAGCGTTGACTATTTTATTGCTCGGAAGAACAGGGGCTGATGGACACAAAGTAATTAAGGCACTTTTAAGAACTTGTAAGCAGGTTTGCATGGTTTTGCGTGGATGTAAGTAATGCTAACAGATGGTTAAGCCCTCTTAGCTTCATTTAGCACCGCTTACTCCCTCTTACACCCACGCTAATTTTAATTAAAGAAAAGAAACAAGGGTGATGGGAAAGTGGTGAAATGGGGGCAAGCAGGGGATAAAACATTAGGAAAAGCAACTAGGGATGTGCAGGACAGGTGTAGGAAAGGACCATAGCTCTACATTTCTTCTGCAGCAACAGCTATGAATAATGTGTAGAATTTGGAATTTACAGCCTCACACCCCACAGGGAGGGGTGTTGGTGACAGACATTTGTAGGATAATTTGTGGGTACATTGATTAATTTCACTGTACATGGGGACATAATATAGAGCTATGTATGGGGCAATGATTTTTTTTGCGGGACAGATGCCCTTTTTTTAGGTAAGAGTGGGATGTTGGGGAAGGGCTGTAGGTATGTTTGGGGAGGTAGGTTGGGTAGGATAGGTTGCATTTGCAGACAAACAAGACACACAAGACAGCCGATGGGGTGGTATGTGACACATGGGGTAAACACCTTGGACGGGAAGCATGGTTGGGGATGAGAGGCCCATGAGCCCCCAAATGGATACACCAACACTGAGGACCCCACCCATGGGCAGTCACCACTGCACCTTCATTGCCCCGAAGGTGGCTGTGCTGAGAGCTGGACAAGAGGAGTGGCCTGCCTCTCGAGGTGCACCAGGCAGCCCTCCATCTGGCACAGCTAACCACCCAACTCTGAGCGGATGACATTGTGCACCATACCTTGGAACTGTCAGCGGGTGACAGGCTCCTCTCCACGCCTGTGCCCAGGGGGGGACAGGCCCAGTCCCCTGAGGTGGTTCCACCCAAAGGTGGTGCAGGACCAGTGGAGGAGGATGTTCCAGGTTGGGTCCCAGACATGCTTGGGCACAGTGCCATGGCCAGATGGGGTGGGACAGGCAGATCCACTTGGATCTGCCTTCCCAAACGTGCAATGGTGCTGTCGTTTTCCTAAATATTTTGGTTAGTCATGAACAACACATTTCAAAATTAGTTATAACAGCATGTGTGGGTGTTCCCATTAACCCAAACCAACAGATTTGAAACAGTTGCATAGCCAACAGAACACATGCATGAATGGAACAACAGTAAGCATTTTAACAGCATGCAAGTTACATTGATGACAACAGGCCACCAATAATGGTATTTGAATAAGGTATGTTAATATGTAACCAATGAAATATATGAACAATAATAAAGCACATGTCCCAACAATAGGTTTTGAGAACAACATACCCATAGTATATAAATAATAATTATTGATGCAGATGATAGGTGGGGGGAGAGAATGAAAGGTCCATTAACAACTGTATCAGCTTCTATTTTTCACAACAGTACTGCTCAATACTCTACAGGTCTGCCATCACTTTACATCTACCTATGGCCCATAGTTTCTGTGGCACATACATACCTGTTAGACTGTCAACCTGTAATGGTATGGGGCAGACTGGGTACACTGTGGCTACTTAACTGGAGGGGGCTTGTACATGTCAGGGTTACATACTTGACAAAGAAGGGGTACCATGCAATGATGTTGTGTGAGTCTGCTACTAACATAGTTCACCTGGATTCCCATCTGTGTCCAAAGTGACTGGCAGCAGTGACCACTAGCCATGACAGTGGGACATTTGAGAGACATGTATCGGGGTGAGGGCATATCCTACTGTCATTTGCAGGCATATGGGATTGAACAGTGGAACAGTTGCACACAGTGTATTAGTATACCCTTCATACAGCTACTACACACATTACTTTACCTGTAAGACCTGTGGAAAATAATATCTGTTAAAACTTTCTGACTGTTTCTACAAATATTCAGGGTTTCTATTGCCTATATATGCACACATCTCAGTACCACTCCCTGGATTCAAACCATGTCTGGGTGTGCTAAAATGAACAACAATGCTATTTTACATCACACTGAGCTACTCGGGAACTGCTATTTCTTGCTTGACTGATTTCTGACTAATACTCTCTGGGTTTGACAGTCTGACCCTGTAATCCTGAAATTCATGTATGGCAGTAGTTATTGTATTGTGTATTACTCATTTGACTTAATACAATCTGGAAAGCAAAGGTTAACACAAGACTGTAATGCATACTAGCTGTTTCCCAGAACAGCCTCAGTTATTTCATGCTGTCAACACCATATTTTCTGTAAAGAACCTGTACATATTCTATTTCTCCAACAACATACCAGAGTAAACACAACAGTTTGTTGTATATTTTTATTACATTGAAATTACGCTTTTATTAATGGACATCCTGTGGATAAGTATTAGTGTGGCAAACGTGTTTTATTCATTAGACACACTACACAATATACCTACTGGCAGTAAACAATGTACTCCTTCTACTTTATGGCACTATATACTGCAAGACAGATCTGTACTCACCAGCCTGTCGGTGCATCCTTGTCAGTCTGTCTGCATGGGCCTCAATGTTCATAGCCCTCTCTGCTGCAGCTATAGGTGTGAGAAACAAACATGATGCATACCTGTCTATCACATACTCAGGCTAGAATTTGGTACAGCTATATCTGGGATACTTACAAACTGCTGGGGCATGCTGGTTCTGAGCATCTTAGATCCATTAGGCCAAGAGCTCACCCTTCCTATGCTTTAGGTTGGCATAATGATGATGTACCTGGTCACCAGTTCGGGTGATTCCAGTGGCACTAGTGAGGATGTGTGCCATATGGTCCCAGGCCTCCACTTTGTACTGAGAGCTCTGGTACTGGCCCTGCAACAGTCTGTCATCATGGTGTTCTACAAGGAGTCCAGCCATGACCCTGGACTCCAGGATGCCCCAGCACTGCACCAGAAAGTGCGGTCCCTCTCCAATGCCCTGTTCCAGCAGATATCAAACTAAACAGGTTATGGCTGTATTGCCACCTGCACGGTTTAAATTAGGCCATATTCCCACCCTTTGCTGTCATTGGACCATTTTGAAAATGCTGAGCACAGCTCAGCAATGTGCAAACCCGCTAAACTGGGTTGAACAGTGCTTAAAGGGGTAATTGCTGAGCATTGCTTACTAGTGCTCAAATCCGTTTAGCTGAGCTGACTGCTGCTTACCATTCACATTTAAGCAATGCTTACACTGGTTAAGAACAGCTGAGCACTGCTAACCATTGCTCATTTTTCAGTTTAGAAATATATTAGGATAGTGACTTAATTAATCATTACTAACATATTAGTAAGCATATATGATTTACTTTACATGACCTCCGTCTATGTGCTTTCATTACAAAACCATGGGGTGTGAGGGTCACTTGTGTATACATGGTAGATTTCACATGTTATATGCACTCACACTTACATTTTAGACCAGCTACACTACCCTGGTTGACAAATATCAATTAGTACATAATTTAAAATTAAATTAATAATTTTAACACTGCTTTCCCATGTAAAAATAAAGTGGCTGTTTAGGTACTCGAACTATGAATGCTTGCTTACAAAGGCAGGACTCTAACCACTACACTATATCAGCATAAGGGTTTCCGCTGTATATTTTTATTTATCTCCTACAGGATGTTTAACCAATGCTGGGCAGAGGGCTATAATGCGCACACCCACTCAGCCATGCTTAAACATACCTTAGAATGAAAAAATATATAAAACAATTCAAGAACCCACTTTATTTACATGTATCTGTACTCCTTGTCAGTCACAGTACGGGCAAGTGTAAAGGGACACATAGGGACAGATTTTAATTATTGCTCTTACACACTTAAGAAGTCTGAGTGTGGTTCTCTAGCAGATCACTGGCAAATCATTCGGGGTTTAAGTCAGAACATACTGACAGACATTTGGGTTTCAGACTTCATACCCTTCAGGACATCTGTGCTAAAGCAACCCTTTTATTCTATCAGCTTTCCAGGCTTGTCAGTACAATATTTAAAAAGTGTCCCAATTTTTGTGCCTTTGTCCCCCCATTATTTATGGCTTTGTACAGCTTTCTTGGTCTAGGAGGGTAAGAAGTATGTGAGGCAGGCATCTGGGCATTCTGCAGAAACCTGTACAGTTGACGGCTATGGCCATACGGTGCTTTCACATGGCAGACATTTGTGTTTCGGTCTTCATACCCTGCAGGAAGTCAGTGCTACGGCAAACTTTTTTTTCTATCAGCTTTGCGGGTTTATCAGTGCAATATTTAAAGGGTGTCCCTATTTTTGTGCCTTTGTCCCACCATTATTTATGGCCTTGTACAGCTTTATTGCTCTAGGTGGTTGAAAAGTATGTGAGGCAGGCATCTGGGCATTCTGCAGAAACTTGTTCAGTTGATGGCTATGGCTGTACGGCACTTTTACAATGCAGGGTGTGTGTGACAGAACCTGTCACACACCTCCTGCATTGTTTCTTGCTCGCCTATCTATTTCAGTGTCTGCAGATACTGAAATACTCATTTTATTTCATTTCAGCATTCGCGGACACTGAAATAATTTTAAAAAGTGCCATGCAGCACTTTCTGAGTGCAGGGGGCATGTTAGATGTGCGTGCACTGCTTAGACATGCCCCCTGCACTAAGTGTCTGAATAGCTGTAACAGTAGCGTGCCTTCATGAATATGTAAGGAGCACTATGGTATGGCTGTGCTTGCATGGGTACAGTCCTCTCCATGTCAGAATAATGTTATTCCGACATGGAGTTTACTGAATCCCGGGCTAGATCTTGCTCTTTCCTCATATCCTACTATTTGTCTATATTGCTGTCCAGAAAATACTCTAGCCATAGTTTCCCAGACAAGTACTTCATCATATCCCCTTTGTTTGAACATAGTACATGTTTTTAATAATTCATCATACTGAACACCTCTATCATTACATAATATGCTAATACGCAGAAAATCATTATAAGATAAAGATTTTATCAAGTGGGGAAGGTGACAACTCCTACCATCCAAAAACGGTTAATATTCTCAAATTTTCTATGCATTTTTGTTTTTATCACACCGCTTATATGACCCACCAACATCCAAAAATGTCACTCTATTACCGAATTGGAGGCCATCAAATTCTAAACCAAACCTATTTTGATGTAATTCTGAAATAAAAGAATCAACTAAGGTTTTTCCACCTTCACATAAAAAAAGAAGTCATCTATAAATCTATAATATTTAACCACATGATGCTTAAAAAAGTTTAACTTAAATGTTCCACTTCAAATAAACCCACAAAGTGATTAGCATTCATGGGGGCAAATGGTGCCCTCATAGCTGTCCCCTTTATTTGATGTTAAATCTTTTCATTAAACTCAAAAAAATTATTTGTAAGGCTAAAATAAGCCATATCAATAATATAATATCTCCTAAAATATTTTAATGCCTCAATACCAAAGTGGTGATGAATATTAATATATAAACTCTTCACATCTATTGTCACCCAATAATTAGAATTTGTCCACTTAAACGATTTAATTCCCTCCAAAAAATCAAAGGTGTCCTTAATATAAGAAAGTAACTTTTCTATTGCAGTTAATAAGTAACCAAGTAACATTATGCAAAAAAAAATTGCTGTCTGACACTATAGGGCATCCAGGAGGACTTCTTAAACCTTTATGTACCTTAGGAAGGCAATAAAAGCTTACCATAGCACATCCTTCAATTATAAACTTTTAAATGATGGCTTTGTAGTAGTCTGTATATAAGTGGATTTTGTTGAATGTTGAAGTAACTCTTTAAAGGCTAGAAACTGAGGCACTAGAGTCTTATAAAAAAAGTAGTAGGCAACAGAAACTCCAAATGACAAAAACAGCAGCAGTGGGTTCAGGTACAAAGGCCGACTTACAGTTTATCTAGGAATTTATTCAATAAAACACACAAAAGGTGCAGTCACATAAAAATCCAAAAGGTATAAACAGTATTCCAAGTGCTTTTGTATCTGGTGAATCAGAGACTTTTTCAAGGCTTGAAGTGTAAATCAAGGTGTCTTGGTCATGTGTCATCTGTTGTTAACTGCAGATATTTTTATATACTTTAGACTTTCATGAAGGGATTATCATGCAATGACACATGCATGCAACCATAGGAGCTCCTCCCCATGACACAATGACATCCACATATTTGTGTCACACTTGTTGCTCTGCGGTCTCCACTAAAGAGCAGTATTGTTTCACAAAAAACCTTACACTCCCTGCAAGGTAACCAAGATTGGCTGATCAAGTCTACCCCCTCTAGATGGCCCTCAAAGTCATTACTTGATACTAGGTCACCAGAACCACAGGTTGATGCCATGTCCCTGCACCAATGGCTTACAGACAGTTTGAAGTATTACCAGTTTGCCTACAGCCTATCATGGGATACATTGAATAAAGGAAAAACTGAAGCATCCATCAAAAAGGACAAGAAGGGTAACAGGCTCTCCACATCTCCTATCATCTGCTGAAGTTCCTGTTCAGAGTCTGCTTTTAGTACCACATCATCTGCATACAGCAGCTTTGTTGATCTACCCCCCATGACCTGTTTGTGAATGTAGTTCATCACCAGTATGAACAGGAGTGGGCTCAGAGCTGTACCCTGATGCACTCACATTCCCAGTGGGAGCCCCTCTGTGAGTCTAAATACTGTTATTTCTTCTGTTGTTAGTTCCTTTTGCATAGCCTGAACTAACTCTACCAATGTTTCTGAGAATTTTAACCATCACAGGCCTACCTAATCAGCATTCTTGGGACATTTTTATATGCTTTCTTAAAGTCTAAGAATGCATAGTTAAACTCTTTCCTCATCTCCGACTTCCCTTCCACTATCTGTCCCTCTGTAAACATTTGACCAGTTGTGCTGCTTCCTGATCTGAATCTAAACTGTTCATCTCTATTCTTATATTTTACTGCTCTGTAAATTCACTTATTAATTCACCTCTCCGGTACCTTCAGGCAGTGGGAGAAGAGTTTCTTGGATCTATGTCAAAGCATCAAATGGCCAAATTGTGAAACCCCATATAATCGAGATCATATGGTCGACAGTTCAGTCCATCGACAAACAAAATAAACCCAAACAACAGAAGTAATGGTTTTGCAGGGGGCAAGCTTCCCTACAACCCCAACATCCCTTGCTAATAATATAAACCAGCTCTGAGATGGCACTACAGTGGAGAAAAGGTCAAATTCCCTGATGCTTATTGTACCTCGATCTTAGTCAGAATGGTTTGACAGACTGAGTTGTCGACTATATGGTTTCGACCATATGGGTTTCGACAATTTGGCCATTCAATACTTTGACATAGACCTGGGTTTGTTACCTGGGTACTGTCCACAGTCATGAATGTCACCTTTGTTCTCATATATTGCCATTTGAATGTTTATTCTTCAGTCATTTGGGATATGCCTTTCTCTCCTCACCATGAGGAAGACCCACAGGAGACACTTCTCCTCTAACACACCCAGCATCTTGATCATATCTGCTGTGACTCATCTAGCCTGCTTCTTTCCTTACTTCATTTTTCTTAGTGCTGTTCTTTCTTCTTCTAGGGTGGGTTCTTCCTCTTTCATTGTAGGATGTGTATGCAGCAGTACAGCTTCTGTGTGGTTTTCTTCATTCAGAAGCTTCTTAAAGTACTCCTTCCATCTGCCTTTGATGTTCCCTGGACTGTTGAGCAGATTGTTGCTGGCATCCATTATGAAATGTGTCTGATGGATATCTTCTTTATCTTTCTTTATCTTGCAACTTGATAGATTTCCTTGTGCCATCTGCTGATTCACTTTTCAGAAGATGATATAATTTTTTTTTCTAACACCTTGTCCTTTGCCATTGCAACTACTCTCCTATCCTTTTTGTAGCCATATAGTATTTCTTCATGTCATGGTCCATCTTTTCAATCTCTCTTTCAGCACTCCTATAATCTGATGGCATCAACTATCAGCTGTCCTTATGTACCTTATTTCCATATCTGTGCCAACCTCATAAATAGTCTATTTTCTTCCCATATGCTGATTTGAGATGTTATTTTTCTTCATCTCCATCTATTTCTTCTTCCTCCTATGGTGCTAGAGCTCTGAATATTTCTTTGGAATCCAGTGGTTTTGCTCCAGTTAACTTCCAGGTCTTCAGCTTAGACTCTTTTGACCTTAGAACTGTCTCTAACCAACTGCTTGTGGTCATCAGTGGTTTATGCTGGGGGCCAAATACTTCACTGAGAATGACATTGCAGTCTCTGATTTTTACTCCAGTTCCCTTTCCTTACTAGAAGGAAGTCTACTAAAGTTGCTTTCTGATAATTTTTTATGGCTTCTTGTGACTGTCTCTCTGGCCACCATTAAGCCAGACAGAAGTGTAGAATGGCCTGTCTTCCATAGACCCAGACAGTCTTCATATCCTGTTCTTATTGTCTTAGTATGAGCATTATGATCCTTCATTTATCAACACCATCTCATTTTGCCCTGCCATATAGGAGGTCCTGCAACTGCTGCCTTAATGATGTCTTTTCCTCATCATCTCAGCCTTGCTGTCAGACAAAGGCTGAGATTATGAGAACTGGCCTGTCTTTACACTAGAGTCTGTCACTGATTCTGTTGACATCCCTCACTGTCAGCAGAAGGATTTCTGTCAATACAGTTTCTACAATATTTATAGTCCGTCGTTCCCTGAGTTGTGGATTCTGGATACTAGGCCAAGTGGCTTTGCTGTATTGTCCTTCTACCTTGTCTCCTGGATGCATGTAATATCCATTCTTGTCCATACTATCATCTCATCCACTTCCAAAAGTGCATCCACTCAATGAACATATATTTAGTATAGCAATCTTGAGCATTCTGGGGTTATTCAGAAACAATTGTGTTAAGCAAAATAGCAGGGTGACTGGTAACACACATAGACAAACTAATTCAGAGAGACGTCATGCAATCATGTTAGCATGGAAAATAGCACAGTATACACTGCATGCAAATAACTGCATAATGACCTACAAATGAGTGTCAATATGCTAATGAGAGCTATTTTGTATGCATAAAAATAGTGCAATGAACTATGATTATCAGCTTTTCTGTACACCAGCATTTCATGTTCAACAGGTTTAGTACTTACTCTAAAATGCTATGTGCAGCCTCTACTCTAGCCAGTCAGCATGCATTAGTGACCACTATGGAAGCCACTGTCCACAGGGTTGTGTCACACCACTATATGCATCACAGAAGGGTCCATCAGTGGCTGGCACCCTGTCAAACATAGTTGACAACTTCTACGTGGACAGAAATATCATATGGATTCTCACATGGGCTCAAGGAGAATGCATAATATTTCTGTACCACTAGATAAAAAAGGGTTGTGTAACATAAACTGTTCTTGCTGTTGGGACTTTTCAACATCAGACTGGGTTCAGACAAGGTCTCATTCCCGCATGAATCCTTCACCAATTCCTAAATGTGATGCTGATGTATGTGGAGGAGCAGATGTGATTCCTATAGACATACCAGAGGGAGGAGTCACCACTAAACAGGAAATGTATAATGTAGCCCATTTCCCAGAGGTCCAGGGGACCACTGACAGCTCTCACATTGCCAACAAGGCCACACCTGGTCCACTTTAAGCCCTGTATATCACAGAAAGTGCATTCACACCATCAACTGCTAGGTGGCATTGAACACACAAAGTATTATATACAGTGTGTCTGTGCACCATCCAGGCAGTGTCTATGATTTTCACATCTAGCATACATGTGATATAAACCAGGATTTTACATGGGGGGGGTACTGTTCACAGGGTTATCTAATTGGTAGATGCTCATATTGCCATAGCTCATGATGATCTGTTGACATGAATATAGACCACTCATAATCGTATTTGCTGTTATATGATGCAGGTGGTGCATTATATGTCTTAGAGCCATGGCTGATGACTAGCCCTGCCTGCAGCACCCAGAGGCAGAGATGGCATACAGCACTAACTTGTACTCACAGTGTTCAGAGTGCTGAAGTCTTGCTTCTACTGCCTGGATACGTATGGTGGTACATCATAGTATACTCTAAAGACATAAAGCAAGATATTTGTGGTGTGTCTCATGCTATGCAATATGGTGCTAGATAAACAGTTACAACAAGGCAAGACTATAGCATTAGCCAGCACTGATATGTCTGCACAGTGGAGCAACTGAGTGAAGAATCAGAGGACGAAGCAACAGTGCTGGACTGTGATGTGGGGCAGAAGTAAGTGCAGTATGTCATGGCATTGGCAAGGAGATGGCATCTCTTTCACAAATATAATCCATAACAATACAAACAAAGGGCAAAAATGAGACATTTACATGTCCAGGATATACAGTACAGTACATAGACTGACTATGTATCAGATGTTACCATATCTACATGAGCCACAGGAATTGACAGGCTATAGTAACATGGGACAACAATGCTACAAAAATGTAAAAGGGTCATGGGTAGGGCCTACTGTAAGCCTATACATGGCTAGCGTGTTGTGATGTGTCAAGCATGTCCTTGGGAGGTGGTCTAGAACTTTCAGTGGTGTAGAACCTGTCCCTACTGAGGTAGGTCTGAAGTCATATGCTTCAGGGGAGGTATAGCACTTTGGCTACATTTGCAAAAATGTCTCTGCAGTCACTGATGTGTGGCCATGGCAGGTATGTGACTGACAATGCACCTTGTTAAGCCAGAGGAATGTGTCATTTAGTGGGGCATCTACCAAATTGTGGGCCTCTGGGCAGCACTGTAATCCTGAGTGGGATTTGTAGTTGAGTGCTCCTGTAGTGAAGTTAGATAAATGTCATCTCTGTCTACACAAGTGTCAACATCCAGAGCTGGCAGCAGTGTTGCAGTTAGAAGACTGTTGGCCACATTTGCATGACTGGCTGCAGCCAGCGGCAGAGGCCATAGTGCACCCAGAAGAGTGTCATCCACATCTACATGAGCATCCACAGCCTGAGGTGGTGGCTATGGCATTGCCAGAAGAATGACTTATGAGGGCCAGGGGTGTTAGCCACAGTGGAACCAGTTAGCCATGCAAAGCAGCTGCGCACACCTACATTGGGTCACCTACCTTGGCTATGTCTGTAATTTACATTTAGATGCAAACACTTACTGCTGGTTGCCAAATGGCTTGCTATTGCCTGCAATGGTTGGAGGTATTCACAAAAGTCATGGAAGTCCTCAGCCAGGCCGCACATCACACTGAGCACATCTGGCATGATCCAGTTAGCATCCATCTATGTTTGGATCACCTGCACATTCTCTGGTTGATGTCTAGGCCAACACCAACATTACAGAATAATAGAGACACAGGGCACTATCAGACACCAGTGTGTGTCTTCCCTGGGCAAAGTGTGTACACTTCAGAGACTGTGCGACCCTCAGATAATTTATTTATTTTATTTATTTAATTTATTTTACATTTGTTAACTGGGGGTGTCTGACTGAGCCAAATAATGGCTATGTTGCTGCTGCCTGTTTACCTTATCTGAGGTTAACATGGATGGCATGTCCTTCATTAAGTGGTTCAGGAAGGCCATCTTGGGCCTCCATAGTGCCCTCTGCTGAGAGAGATGGGATTGTACCCCTCTACTGTGAGCAGTGCTAAGAGTGCTAGTGTGCCCTTAACTGTCCCATGTGCACATTGCCATCATCATCAGCAAGTAATACATACTAACTTCAGGCATGTGTGGAACTGTATGGAAGGCTCCTCCCCTAGTGCAATCTGTGAAAGCATGCTGAAAATATAACTGTGTGTAAGCTAATTAATGTGTGACCCACACAAACATTTCTCAAACAGACAGCTATATGCCAGGAATGTGTATAACCTATGAGCACATTTATACATACATTCTTGCTTGTGTGGGATGCATCCATTGCAGGCCCAATGTCCCTAGGTGATAGAAATGCGGTATACTTTATGCAAGTACATTGTGCATAAGTGTCACACTGTCTGTTGAAATACCATGTCACACAGAGAGAGAGATAGTCATAATCTGTGCAGAAGGTGTTCTCAGTTACAGCCTTGATGCTCTAGGGTGACATTGGAACCTCCTACCGCAGCCATCATTGAATCTCCCTTAAAGAACTAAACTGGCTAGAACTCCCACAACTCCTTCACTTTAATCAACTCACCCTCACTCATAAACTTATTAACCATCCCCTTAACATCCCTTCCCTTCAAACCCTTCTACAACCCTATCATTCCACTAGATCCCTAAGATCAAGCAACAAAAATCAACTCACTGTTATCAAACCCAAAAATTCAGCAGGAGAAGCCATATTTTCATGTACCATATCTAAACTTTGGAACAATCTTCCACCCTCTATAACTACTTTTACCTTCCAGCAGCCTTTTCAAGACTGCGCTCAAATTCCACTTAAATTTGCACTGACTTTGTCCTTGTTCTAATCCAGACTAACACCCCCCACCCTTACCCCCCCACCTAGACTCTTAACCCAACTATACTACCGCCACTACTAACCGCAGTCTGAATTAGCTAGTTATCTTTACATACTTTAAAATCTTGTCTGACAACTTTGTTACTAATATTATAAATGACAAGAAACTATCTTACCTTGCAACATTTACTGTATATACTGTTGATAATCAATATCTTGTTATTGTATTAAAGCCAACAACCTGTAATGTTGTTTACTATTGCTACAACTTTGTATCTCTATTTATCATGTACATGATGTGGAGCTTTTCTCCCTGGGCATCCATAGGTTCATAGGTTCATAGGTTGGTACTAGGCTATCAGCCCTAGGGCCTATACAAGCCTAGCCATAACAATTCCCTGGCTATTTCTTCCCACACTATTTACTTCCCTGGACCCCTGTCTAGCAGGGCGACTGACGTGATCCCCGGGGTGAATTTCCTTTCTCCCATCCAATCGTCAAGGTTCCTTTTGAAGAGGGCCAAAGTGGCACTCTGCTTGACATGTATGGGCAATCTATTCCAGAGTCTGGCTGAAAAAGGACCTGCATCCATTCGGAATTTTTCCGGTAAACAAATGTAAATAAATAAACAGTAATGCACATGTGTTACTAATATCCTACAGGACAGGGATTTGCATCAGCTCACCTGATATATCTCCAGTAGACACATAGGCAGTCCTGACCCATCCAGTGCCCACATCCAATCCACTGCCCATAATTAGGGTCCTGTCAGTTCCTCCACTAAGGGTTATAAGAAACTGCTTAGACTCTGTCAGCTGACAATGTCTTGCGGGGGGTGGCCACAGTGGCCAACCTCTCAGAAGGTATGTCTTGTATCCAGTTCTTTGCATGGATATTCATATCAGTGTCCCTGTCATTTATGTGCAGCACTGTCCAGTTGTGTCCACCCACAGCATTTATTTGATGCACCATTCTCCATCCAACTTGGCCCATAAAGGGCTTATCCACCTTATCCTTCTTCAGAATTCTTCTACCATGAATGCATAAGACCAGCAGCAGAATGTCAGTCTCCTGTGGGATGAAGTATTCAATGACTGCTGTTTTTTCTCACCACAACAGTCTCAGTACACCTGTGGGAACACACTTGAATCACTTTGTGAATACAGAACAGTCCACAATGGGAAACAGCCATCTCACTTTCCCCACTGCCTTCTGCAATGCAATGAAATAACTGATATGACACTCTAGACTGTGATATGATCTGTGTCATATGGCCTGCGTATGCTGTCCCTTGTTGTAGTATATATGGCACATTGTTTGCCTATTGAACAGCAGGCCCAGCATCCTCATTTATCTAGGTAAGCAACATAACCTTCCTGTGCTCTCCCTTGTTGCCACCCTCAAACAGGTATATGAACTGTTATGCCTGTTTCCCATGGTTTATACACCCTCCTGAAAAGACTGCATCTAGCACTTGGACAGTGAGCCTTTTTTGGATGTCCCCCTGATCACCTAAGTGATTCTGCCTGTTCCATGTGGCTTTGCCATTAGGACCCCCCCAACACTATAGCATGTCCAGTCTGTTCCCTGTGGCCTTACTGTGTTGCCTACCTGCACCAAACATAGTAAACTATGGTTCTGCTGAGACCATGAAGGTTTAGCACACAGCAATATAAACAGTATGACTACTATGATTAGCAACCACATAACCTGGAGTTGTCCATGCTACATGGTGCACATTATTAACACTCCTGTCTGCTATTAGTCTTCCTATGTATTGCTTTTTACAACTATATTTTCTTGTCTAGGAGTATGTGTAGCGCATTTTCTTGCAGTATGTGGACCACGTTGTTCATCAAGAAATTAAGAGGGCTCATTGAATGGTGATTATTTTAATAAAGTAATTTAGTGTGATGTTCTCAGAATTGCACCAATAACATAATGCACGATGAGCCTTATTTTGTGCCTAGTCTGTCTTATACATGCATACTGTGGCCACGTGAGGCGCATGAGACTGTGTAGCCAGGCTATGCTGCTACACATTTGCAGTGTAGTAATGGGCATGGTCCTCGTGCTCCCCAGCAGCCCATCATTGCCATACTTGGGCATGAAAATCATATAAGATTTGAGACTGTACAACTGTCGCCCTTGCCCATGCTATTATTATGCGCATGTCACTGCAACAGACAGGTATCCATGTCAGTTTAAATTAAGTTAATTTTTTTCCAAGTCCTCAACTTTGGAAGGACATTTTTTGTCCACAACTTTGAGTTGAGGTAAACATCAGTCTGGAAAACTGATTAGGGTGCCAAATGACCTATCTTTGGCTCTGTTAGTTACTAAAGCTTAATAAATAACAATGACTTAATAAAAAAAAAGGTGATGTCTGTTACTGAGGCTTAGGAAAATGCTCAGTTGTTAAGACAGTGAAAGAAGGTCATGCAGAGGACGGAAAAAATAAGCCCTTAGTACATGATATAGAATCCTGTCAGAAAATTCCAGCCCATAAGGTTATGCAATATATCTGTGCAGAGAGAGACAAGGAGAGACCAACAGTTATAAACTCTCTGGAAAAGGGTAAAAAGAACCTGAAGAGAATCCTAGGTTACAATGTCAAACCAGAAGGGTAATCAAAAACTGGACTCTTAGCAGTAGGTTCTTAGAAAAAGAAAATGGGCAGAAGTTGCTGAAGTAAAAAGTAAAGGAACTGCCAAATCAATGGCAGAAGAAAGTCACTTTCATGGGCAGCCCTTTGTGTAGGAAAGGCTAAAATAAGAATAAACACCTACACATAACTTTAATCTTAATCAAAGTATGCAGAAAAGTGTTTCTGAGTTAGCAGATTTTCAGATAAATGAAAAACAAATTAAGAAAGTACAGTAGGAGGCCACCACATCAAGTAAGTCCATAAAAAATATAGCCAGACAAGAAGAAGAAGCTGAGAAAGAGTTTGGCATATCCCATAACCATATTTTGAGTTGAAAACAGAGCCTCTAGGCAATTGCAGGATTTGTGCTCTGGTGGCACCTTACTTCTCAGAACTATTTGTGGTAGCTACAGGTGCCTCAAAAGTAGGTGTATGAGCAGTTTTGTCTTGGGATATGAATAGAGACAAGCACATCAGTAGCAAGTTAAGCAATAAAGGATGCAAGCACTTGGTCACTGTGTGGGAATGTCTAATGAACAAATGGGCTTACACCTTTTTATTTTGTTCAAGACAGCTCTAGTTTATTTTGTTGTTAGTGCAGGCCAAGCTCTTCATCTCCAGATGAGAAAGAACCTCCTACTTCAGCAAATAATACAGCTATCACTTCCATCCCTTCAAGTGCTTGCAGCTCCATAGCTTGGAGACTGAAAGCTTTGATTCCCGAGTCATTTACTTCAATGGTAGTTGTGGTCTGGAAATAAACTGAGAAACATTCCTCAAGAAAATTCTTGTCTAAGAAAAAGTTATTTTCTCTTTCATAACCTGTTATAGCTGCAATTGGCAAATATTCTTCATTTTTTTTGTTTTGTTTTTTATTTCTTTAAGTCTAGGCTTGTTTACTGTAAGCTGATTGTTCAGCCTTATAAGCCCGTTTCTTGCAGGAATCGTCCTTAGTTTCTTACCCAGTGGTGACAATATTTTTGAAAAGGATTCATTTTCTAACTGCCATAAGAATCCAATTCGTTTTAACAGAGTTTTGTACAAAAAAATGATGAAGCTTTCTTTTGTGCTTGCTTATTCGTTTCCTTTCAAGCATCATTCCTTGAAAGTAGTCCATCTTTTAGTTGTTAAGCAACCTAGGCAAGCCAAAGTTACAGATTTACACATGTTGAGAATGTCACATGGTTTTCCATAAGATGAAGTAGTTCTTTTGACTAATCCTATCTTTGTGCCTAAAGTAACGCCAAGCATTACTTTGAATCCAAACTTCTAATGTCCTTAACTATGTCCTCCTGCTAAGGATGCTTGCAAAAATTATCGTGGTTTATGGCTCCTTCAAGGCACATTCTCACTTGTGTTTTCAGAATTATATTACAAAAGAAACGTTTTGCTTTTTTGCTCCTAATCAATTTGGTCTGCCAGTAATTTTTTTTCCACTTTGATTGCTAGCTGTTTAAACTTCTTATGTGCTTCATGAGGTAAATCCCTTCAGAGACCACATTCCAGAAGAGGTGTTTCTGCCTCTGTGGCTTTCTTTTGGGGAGCCTCTGCATCGCCTATTTGTAAAGCAGCAGCCTGGTGCTCTTCACTACACAGCTTTATCAAACAGTAAAAATGAGACTGAAATCCAAGGAAGAATATTTATCTATGACTGTGATGTAATGGATGCTACCTAGTCTTACGATCATGGCATGGTATTCTGTTTTTTCTACCTAGTTATATGTCTAAATTGTGATGATAAGAATGTCGATAGATACAGTACAGTTGTGTGAACTGTCTGTAACAGTAGACAATTCCTTCTTTTTTTTTCATTACTATTTATGCTTTCTCAAGCCTCCTTTAGAGTTTTATTTTTTCTGACTGTTCTGTGTTGTTATTCCTAGGAGATTGTTGTGAATGGATGTTTATTAAATTGAGTATGATTAGTGATGTAAGCTTTACAGTCATTCCTGGTGTCTTACTCAGTATGACAGCTAACTGCATGATGCATTAATAATGAAAGTCTGTACAGAAAAGGCACCATACACTCCTGGTTGGCTGTATTAATATGTATATCAGGTACTATGTTTTTCTGTGCAGATTCCAGAAAGAGGTAACTTCTTCTGCTAATGATAGCTGAGGTCAATGGAAGAGACTGACATGCGATGTACACTCTCATAACAGTCTCTCTTTAGGGGAGGTCAAAATGTTTTTTTCTGTCATACCTTAAATATTTTGCCATTTTGTTTTTCAGGAGCTGCAGCTCTGATTCCTCATTTAGTCTTCAGGACTGGGCTGTCTCTGATTAACATGGAGATAGACTGGTCTTTCTCTTAATGGGAACATCTATTGCTGGCAAAAAAATGAGGCAAAGAGCAACACTGTAAGATAGGTTAGAATCCTTTTATTATGAATACACGTGAATCGAAGAATTAATTGGTTATCTCCTTTTATGCTCTGTATGTCACAAAACTGTACCTTTTCCTTATTTTTCTTTAACTCCACTTTTTGTGGTGTTATAGGATGGGGTTCATACTCTTAGACTGCAACTGTGCCAAATGCTCCAACCATTACATTTTTTAGCATTTTGTTTAGCAAATCTGGCTGAAAGCAACTGTTCCTTGTGCCCTAGCACACTTGTGAAATGACACTACCACTTGTTTCTGTTCTAGATATAATATTGTTTACTGCAATAATATATGAATTTGACTGATTTTTCCCTTTGTTTGCACTGTGCTGCATTGAATATAATTACTTAAGATTGCTAAGCCATACAAGTTGGATTACTTGTGTCAATGAAAGGCATAGAGTCTTAATTTAAGGCTGGATATTTTAACAATGAAAACAGCTGCATATTCTGGTTTTATCTTGCATCGAGCAATCTTATTCAGCCTGCCAATAGATGGAAAATAACCTTGTGAGTCCATTTAGTATTTGTTATTATTTTCCCTTGAATTGACAAAATGACCCTCGTTTAGGTAGCATTGTTAATTCTGAAGCAAAAAATTGCATATTATATAAAATACAAAAGGCTCACTTTTCAAATATGAAGCTTTACAATTACTTTGATAATGATTTCACTAGAAACTTTGACAAGAGCTTTAGCTAGAAAGAAAAAAGATCATTTGGTGCTTATGGTCAGTTGTCAATATTGATAAAATAAATGGAGTCAAATAATAAGAGCTACAAGAGATGAAGGTCACGTCAGAAATGCGGTCAAGTTTTTCCAATCCTGCTCAGTGTAGTGCAAGAAATATACATTAAAAAACTTAATTGTGCCATATGTAATAGATGTTTGTTCCATATTGACAAAGAATAGGGAAGTTATGTCAATATTTTTATTCATAAGACTGTAAAAAGCATTGAATGGATTTCTGTGAATGGCACTGAGGCAAACTCTTCATCTATATGATGATGATGGAATGGCGATGTTCCATTTCTGAGAGCTAAGAGCATTCTGTTACTTTTCATGATCAGGATGGGGCTGCCTTTGCTAGACTTGATAAAAAAATATCTCTTTAATGGCAAGATGGATTCTAAAAAACATACTCTTTCAGCAAGATATTATCCCTGCTTTGCAAGCATTCACAGAATGGTTCCAACTCAGCAGTGTGGCTTGCCCTGGGTATAAACTGTGTCAAAATCTGGCCTGTAGTCTTTTCACTACAAGGATAACACTTTTATACATGTATGTTACCTGCATACATGCAGATAATCTGCTGACAGATTTTAAAAGATTACATGATTTTATGCTTACTATATTGCAAAATAGTCACTGAAGAATTAGCTACAGATGCTATTGGCTGTTTATGTTGAGTATTTCAGAAATCACCCTTCAGCAAAGTTTTCACTGAGAAAAGTGCATAATGAAATACATAATAAAAATAAAATGCATCTGTAATATTATGGTATTTTGCAAAAATTAGTTATGCACCCCATTGCATCTTGGCTGTTACATGATGCATTATGCAGTAGTTCGCCTATATAAACATATTCCAGATTAAATGTTTGTTTATTATGCTGTCTGCTTTATATTATGGGGCAAGTTTCAAAGCTGTATACTCTCAGGCTAAGGGCAAGGTATAGCACTTAGTTGCAACCATTCCGTGAATATTTTTGAACTCAGTGTAGAAACTTGCCCCAAGACTGCATTGTTTTGGAATCCAGGAAATCTGCAAGCAGTAATGCACATCAGGTTGGGAATTATCAGGGAAGTAATGGACCACACTCTGCTGTTCTGAGACCCAGCTCTAAAGATTATCTTTTAAACTGTAGTTCAATCTTGGACCCGGTATATGTAATTAGCAGGGAGTGTGGAGTGTCACTGCAAAAAAAAAAAAAATGTTTATTTATTTTTTTTATTTTTATTTGTGGATTGAGGATTTGTGTAACCCCTAAACCCACTGCTAATTATACATATGAACTATGAGACTGCAATACAGTGGGGAAAGGGTGAATTCCCCAGTCACCATTTTACTGCAATCTCGCACTGAAGAAAGACAGTACATGCAATCATCTAATTTTTGATTAGCTTTACCAGCTTTTTTATAGTGTGACAAGTTGACTTTTTGATGGGTTGAATGTAACCCATATGTAGATGCGTCTATATCATATTATCGCACGATGAAAAGAGCAAACCCTCTTTCATTGAACCAATAATATCGAAAAGAAAAAAGTGAACACACGGAACAGCAAATTTTTTCCGCAAAAAAAAAAAAGAAAATTTTAAACACAAAATGTAGTGGGGGCTTCACCCCCACACCCCCCAATGCTGTGCCCCCCCCACATGCCCCCTACAAATATACCAACTCTGATATCGCACCATAGTGAAGGAAATGGCAAAGTCCCAAAGATGGCTCACCGATTTTTTACCCTAGGGAAAAAAAAATCAGTGTTCTGTGACTTCACTTTTTTCTGCTTTTGGCATTATTGGATTGATGAAAGAGCATTCACTCTTTTCATCGTGTGATAATGTAATATAGATCCTATGTAGATATATATTTATATATGTATATACAAATCAAAGGGCAAAAAGGTTACATGGACAAAACTGTTCATAAAAATTGTAAGAAGGATCCAGCCAATCTACCGACACACACACACACACACACACACACACACACACACACACACACACACACACACACACACACATACACATATGCACAGACAGGACAAAATGTAAAAGTTCAGCCTTTGACAGCAAACTGCTGACACGACTTAGTAGTTCAGTAACTCATGGCTGAGTTCAGTTTGTTGCAGTTTGGCAAAAGACTCATGGTTCATTAACTCCATTACTGCAGACTGCAGGATTTTTGTTCTGGTGTAGACCCAAAATACACACTCACTTCAACATATCCACAGGTTTGACATCCACTTTATTCTAGAGTTCTCCGCAAGATCCATCTTCATGTTTCTAGGGGTTCTATCCATAGCACAGTTACAACGAGTACTTACTTCAGCCATCATTTCCTCTTCACAAGAGGGAAACCTTCTGATGTATTGGGCTTTCAGCCCTTTTTTAAAATAGGGTGTCTTTCTCAGGTGTTTTTCATTATGAGCATCATGTTACCTGAACTAGCACAGGTACCATCATTAATCTAGTATGTGAGCCTCTAAGAGATTGTTTACCATATTACATAAGATATAATACAGCATTACACACAACATTTCTGATGCATTGCACAACAATTTTCTTGCATTAAACAGTGACATTCAGCTGCAGAGAAATATGGCTGTTTGCAAGTTCCCTGTGGACAAAGAGAAGAATATGTTGCCATGCCCACAACTTCAGTAACCAAATGCACAGGGGGAAAACAATGTCCATGGTCCCCAAGGGAACATGAGGCAGCAGGCAATATGGGAGGCATCAGCAGAAGACTGGCCAGAGGGCATGTCAGTGGCAGTAAAAATGCAGTGCACAATGGGCAGTGCCTTTATAATTGGAGTGTGTGGACCACTACCCCCTTCACAGTGTCTAGGGAACATTACCTTAAACACACACTGGAGCATAAATGTGACTACACTAGCCTGCAGGATTTCCTCCGTGCTGTAGCACACTTTTACATGTTGTAGTTACATAAGTTTGTACAGTACACTGAGCACAATACTTATTACTTCTTCTGCCGCCATGCATTTGGTTATTAAAGCTGTGAGCATGGCAGTGTATGCTTCTCTTTGCCCATAGGGAATTTGCAAACAGCCATATTTCTCTGCAGCTGAATGTCACTTCAGCCATGTGTCCCCAGTCAAATGTACCACAAGAAAATGTCTCACTGCCTAGGCACCTGAACCCGATTGTGGTGCCTGCACCACTAATATTCTGTGTCACACCTGAAATCGGCTCTCGAATTCGGCGATACTCCATTAACCTTAACTGGAAGAACAGCCATTTATCACTTTCTATATTTACTGTTTTTGCTTTTCAGGCCGAAAATAACCTTTTAACTATGACTCTCTTATAGAGATTACCACAAGTAGCCCTTCTGGCACTTGAATTGTGTAGAGTATTAGGAGCTTCATTGCTGATAATTGAACACCTGGTTATCAGTCCCTTATGTCGGCTGTATTTAATCCCCAGGCTAGCTGCATATCTGCTCTGAGAACTGCTAGTCACTTAGGGGATGTTTATTGCTAACTTAGTTTTACTGCTTCTGATTAGAATAACTTTTCTCTTGTTTACAATAATTGTTTTCTTATACTGTTGCCACCAAGTAAATGGAACTGTATTGTTACTATCTTTATACATTGTCTCAGTGAATATATTGTGTAACTTGACCACACTAGCCTAACCTGTGCTAACTTTTATTTTTCTCTCCGCACTTCGTCTCTCTTCCTACTTAAGATTTCCTGCTCTTCCTGTGCTTCCAACACTAGACTATAGGAACCTAAGGACCCTCTCCAAATACCAGCAGGTTTCACCTCTCAACCTTAAACTCCCTTCATCCCCACTCAAGGATACAAGAAAAGTATGTTTGCTGTCTAACTACTGCCAGATTATTTCTCTACCATTGTACCATTACTAAAGGTGCCTAAGCATGTTCTGAATCAGGACAGCCAGCAGCCTCTACCCCCTCCCTTTTTAGTATCTAACGCTCACTTCCCCTTCTACTGTCTATGTGTAACTCCCCATCCTAGCTCTCACTCTTCTCCTGTCTTTACACATCTACCTCCCTCATATAGCTACCTGCAATTATAGACCTGTCCACTAGGGGGCACACTTCTCATAATCTTATCTTACTCTTATCCTCCTGTGTCTATATTACTTACCTCATTTTTCTGTAGTCCCAGACCTGTTTTTAGCTCCTCCAACTACACCCTATACTATACTATATTTTACTACCATTTCTAGGTTCTCTCATCACTGTTCTTACCCATTTCTGACTTAGCAAACTTACCTTCTGTAGCCTGTACTGCTGATTGTTTCTTCCACAGCTGCTTCTTACCTGTTTCTACCCACTCTGTTCGCCCTGCGGGCTCACTCCGTTCCCCTCCCTACCCCCAATTCCCACACACCCCAGGGTCCTACACTTATACTTACAAGCCACACCCCTTCCTCCACCCAGTACGCTAGGTAAACCTTTTTATTTGCTCATCTACTTCTACTCCTCCCTTCTCAAACCTCTCCCCTTAAACTCCTCACACACCCCTCTCTCACCCCCCTCCATACCTACTTTACTTCTATACCTACATATAACTCAATTACGTACGCACCCATTAAAATGAATAAACCACATTCTACTGTTCATTTCCAACTATTACTCATCATTATACTGCTTCCACCTCTTACTGTTGCCTACATACTCTCCTCCTATGAAACTCCATTACTTCCATACTTTCACCACCCTAACAAACAAACCGGCTCCCTATATCTACCCATCCTCTCTAACCATGCCAACATAACAACTACTCCTAGTTACCTTCTAGCAAAATATCACAGAATACACCACATTAGATATAACAACCTCAATCCCAGGAAATCCTTACTCGCAAATAGCAAACTCCCTAGTCCATACTATCTCAAACAACTCCACTTATTAAAAGATGGAGACATTCACCCAAACCCAGGGCCATTAACAAACCCAATCTCTCTCCCCAACCCCAACCAATCCATTAATTTTTTCATCACTAGACAATCTAATTCACTCCTTGTAGCTCACCTTAATATTTGAAGAATTAACAATAAAATAGCACAACTCCATGCCCTCTTAGATGTCTACTCCTTCGACATTCTTTGTTTAACAGAAACCTGGCTAAAACCTGCAACTAAAGATAATGAAGTCATCCCACCAGGGTATAATATTCTAAGACTCGACCGTGTAAACAAAAAGGGTGGGGGGGTTGCTATTCTATCTAAATCAGGATTACAATTAACTACTTATGACACTAAACCGCCTCCTAATACCAATGCAGAAATTCTCATATCCAAACTTAAACTTAAAGCCAAAGCCATCTGTATTATTTGTATCTATCTACCCCCCCCCCCCGGTAACAACAATACCACCATGGAAAATATCTTATGCTGGTAATCTCAACACCTGCCCCAAGAAACTATAATCCTTGGTGATATAAACATTGACTGGAATTTCTGTAGTAGCAGCCACCCTACCACCCACATTAACCTTCATGGTTTCTCCCAAACCATCACCTCCCCCACCAGGATAAACAAACACAACAAGAAGGAAAGCACACTAGACTGGATTCTTATAAACAACCATCCCCAAACATATAAATCTGGAACCCTTCCTGATGATATAAGTGATCACTCACTTACCTATGTAATCAGGCATAAATACTATTCTCCCATTCCTACCACTATCAGGAATATCAGATCCAAAAAGAACTTCAACCCTGATCTCTTCCAAAAGGAACTTAGAGCATGCAACTGGTCTCCCTTAAATTACCTCCCACTAGAAGAAGCAGTACAATACTTTAATTCAAATTTTTTAGCCATTCTTGATCACCATGCCCCAACCCATGCAATCCGATTCAAGACCAAATCTGCCCCTTGGCTTTCAAAAGAAACGAAACAGAAAATGCATCTTAGAAATAAATACTGGGCTAAATGGAGAATGACCAAAAATCCTGTTGATTAACAAATTTTCAGAGAATTAAGAAATAACACTAAGAAAGCTATACTATCAGATAAAAGAAACTATTACCTTAAATTTCAGAAGGCTAACCACAATAACCCACAAAAGTTCTGGGTGAGCATCAACCAATTACTACATCCAGGTCAATCCAGTACACCAAACCCAGAAAATACTGAGCAAGAAAATCCCATGTATACTGCCAATGCCTTCAATTCCTTTTTTACTGATGCTATCCAAACACTAGCCAGTCAATTATCATCTGGTAATTTTACTTTACCTACCTACAACAAAACTCCACCCCCACCATTTCTTCTCCAACCAGTCCCAACAATCCATTTTCTTGCCCTAATCCAAAAATTGAAACCATGCTCTCCTTCAGCAGACCAAATACCTGCTGAATACCTACAGAAATCTGCCAAATCGATTGCTTACCCCGTCTCCATTCTTATCAATAGAACTATTAGTGAAGGCCACATCCCTAGTATCTGGAAAGTCTCCCATATTATCCCCCTCCACAAAGGTGGCAACTCAACCGAATTCTCCAATTATCGTCCCATAGCTCTTCTTTCCCCTATGGCAAAGATCATGGAGAAATGCATACATAGACAGTTACTAGACCACCTAATCCACAATAACTTGCTCTCTAGCTGTCAACATGGTTTCAGACCTTCCCATAGCACTACCACTGCCCTCCTTTCCTTTACAGATTGTATCAACAAAAACTGTAACTGCAATTTGCTCTCTGCAGCACTATTTATTGATCTGTCCAAAGCAGTCAGTATGGTAAATCATCAAATTCTGATAGATATCCTCAAATCCCCGTCCTTACATGCACTCTCTATCAAATTATTCCAATCCTACCTAAATAAAAGACAACAGGCTGTACTTTGGCGTAACAATCTATCTACCCACCTACCAGTTAACCTCGGTGTACCTCAAGGGTCCATATTAGGACCTCTCCTTTTCTCCATATTCATCAACGACCTTCATCAAGCAATTCCCCAAGCTACTTCCATACAATATGCTGATGACTCCACACTTATATGCTCTGCTAAAATCACCCCTGACCTTCACTCCCTTACCCAAAATGTCTTTAACACTGTGGAACAATGGTTCACTCATCGTTGCCTACTCTTAAACCCCAAAAATCTAAACTCTGCCTTTTCAATCCTAATCTGAAATCCCTCCCTTACATTTTTCTGTTTTTTCCACTAATGGCACCATTATATCACCCAACCTAACTACCAAGCTACTTGGTGTTACCATAGACAATAATCTTTCCTTTGACATACACGTTAACAACACTATTAAATCTGTCAACAAAAAACTTGGCTCTGTGTACAGAATAAAACCCCTCCTATCACCCACAGCTAGGACTACTATTGCACATACTCATCTAATCTCTATACTCCTCTATGCCTCTTCCATTTTCACCAACCTATCTAAGAGCAACCTCAGTAAGTTGGAAAGCTCCTACAATAATACAGCCAGATTTGCTACTGGTAACCCATTTAAAACTCACCACTGTGTTAACTTAAAGCAGCTTGAATGGCTGGAACTACAGAATCTGATCACGTACCACCAACTAATCATTACACATAAAACTGTCTACCAACCTTCCAATACTCCTAGTCTCTCTACCATCATCACCTCCTATAATAATCTGAAGTCCTTACGTTCATCTCAGAAACCTCTAGTCAAAACATCTAAATCTAACAACAGGGCTGGGGATTCTCTCTTCTCCAATACTGTGGGAAAATTCTGGAATCTTCTCCCCTGTGACCTTTCCTCCATTTCCACTTAATCACTCTACAGAAAAAGACTGACCCCAGGATTCACGAATCCTCCATGAAAGAGTAGAGGAGGCTTACAAGGAAATGCCAGTGTAAGAATAAGACAGCAGCGCACCATGCATATTAATGAGGGTGCGCTGCCTCAACTCCAAGGCTAACATGGAACATGCACGAGTGTAGGAGGCATGTCGGACTGCTGAGCAGTCCAAAAATCCATGCCCCTGCAAGTATCACAATAGGGAAATGTCAATTGACATAAGCGTGTCCACTCAAATGTGTATATACCCAACACTACACTCCCCCACATTCTAAACCCCAGTACAATAATAAAATATACAACTTTTATTTTTTTTTTATCATTCTTGATATAGCTGCCCATATTTGCGCATGTTTGCGCGTGTTTGCCCATTCTTAGCTACAGTTAGCAATAAGACATCGAAGAGGATAATAAGAAACTTATATGCAAATTAAGCAAAATAGCAATAGCGTAGTGGTAGAACCCTCACACTAAGAGGAGGCATTCCCGGTTCGAGTCCCACCACTCCCCTTTTTATTTTCTACTGCAAATCCGTATATGAAAAGAATTCCTTCCATTTACCAATGAAATTTTAGTAAAAAGCATTGAAATGGCCTATGTAGTAGTGAACGGATTTTATATATATATATATATATATATATATATATATATATATATATATATAAGAAAGTGAAATAGAATGCATACTGATGAATGCAGAAGTAATGTATCTTAAGCAAATTGAAGCACTGCTAAGCAAAGTTTACCAGTATTAAGCACATTTCAGTATAATTGCTCATAGCTTAGCAGCGCTTTAACTAGTGCAATAGCTTTGCACAGAAATGCGCATCGCGCCAACTAGCGCAAACAGAACATGTGTGCGTATAGCTGCACACCGCGCTAACCAGCACAACATCGGGCAATGTAGAGCAACGTAGAGCAGAGTAGAGCAACATCGGGCAAAGTCGGGCAAAGTCGGAAAAACATAGCTACACCTCCTAGCCGGTTTGGCCAGTAGTGAAATAAAAAGCAATGACAGGCCACAAACCCAGGATACTGTGCACCATAATCACAATACTGAACCACTAAGCCATGACATCTTTACAATAAGTATGCACTTTCAACACACATATACATATCAATGTAAGTTTACCCATTGCTAAGCAGGTGTACCTTCAGCTGCATTTTTTCAAAACTAGCCAATCACAAAAAAATGCAGGAAATGATGCATATTTAAGCTCCATAGGTGGGAATACTATCCATAACTGGTTGTAGCTCCCATCTGCAGGCAGCAATGGCTAGTGCTGGAGAGGGCTCTCATTTTCGAGCGCAACGTTGGGGCATTGAGAAGTCAAAAGTTATGGTTTGGCTCCTTGTCCACCATCATGAGGATAGACTCCTGCGGGGCCAGTACCAGTGCACCCAATACAAAGCGGAAGCCTGGGACGGTCTAGCTCATGAACTCACCAGTGCCACAGGCGTCCCTCGGACTGGTGAGCAGGTCAGACACCACCATGTAGACTTGAGAAGACGCAAGGCATATCAACTGGACCAGTGGATCCAGGAGGCCCGTGGGGTGCCAAATGCCCCACTACTGAGTAAGTAGCCATGGAATTAAGCATGTAAGAATTGCTATTCTAGTGTATACTATGGATAGGTATGTCTCAATATCACTTCAATTACTTCACAGCTGCAGGTGTCCGTGCTGCGAATCAGCAAGCCTATGCAGATAGGCTGCGCCACCCGGCAGGTTAGTAAGTATTCTGCATGTACTGTTATGTAAAATAAATGAGAGAGCCTGAAAATGTGTTTAAACACAATACATAAAGGTATAATAATTCTCTAATAATTATTCTGCATGTACTTGCATATAAAATAAATGACAGAGCCTCTAGAAAAGTATTTTAAGTCATTAATAAAGGTATAATTCCTGTAGTGTGTCTGTGTCATTTTCTTTGATATGTTGTTGTATTCTTGCATTATAGAAATAGTACTGTTGTATTAAGCGCTGTTAACACACAGTTGGGTAGGCCTATATAAAGTGGATGAAGGGAGTGCCAGTAGCTTTTAAGCATATTCACAGTCCTCAACTGTTGGTTCATGCCCAGCATGTACAGGTTAATCTGGCACATGAGTAGCTTGGTATTGTGCTCCCCAGAAATGTCATAGTGCTGGCAGAAATGTAGGAAGCTGTTAACATATAACTGATAATGTCAGCTACACATATCTAGATAAGTATATGAAAGTAGAGCTGTCAGTGTACCATCTCAACAGTAGTGTGTCTGAGCAACTCACAAAATATGTAGCAGTAACATCTGCATCCCGGACTGTTTGTATGTCAGATACAGCCCATGTATATAAAGATCTAGCAAAACCCATTTCACAATCTAAGGACAAATGTGTAGTGTGATAATACATGTAGGGGTCATATAACTGCAGTCATTAGGAAGGTAGTGTAAACTATAAGACTGTATAAGTTGTTAATGGAGCTATCATTTTCCACCCTACTGTATGTGCATATAAAATGCAATTCCACACATAAATGGGTATGTCTAATCTCAAAACATTTGTTGGGACATATGTCCTATTGGTTTATAAATATCTGCATTTATTTTGATGCATGATTCCTGTTCAAATACCACAATATTGGTGGCCTGTTGCCATCAATTAAACCTGCATGCTGTTGTAATGTCCACTGTTGTCCCATATATGCATGTGTCATGCTTGCTGTTTAACTGTTGGAACTCTGTTGTGTTGGGTTAATGGGAGCACTTCTGCATGTTGTTATAACTAATTGGGAATGCTATTGACTGTTACTAACCCATACTTTCATTAAATCCTCATAAACATAGAGCGTATGGGAAGGCCGGTCCCAGCAGTCCCACCTGTCCCACCTCAGCTGGCAATGGCACCTGGCACCAGCAGGTCCAGTGCCCAGCCTGGGACCTCCTCCTCCATTGGCCCTGTGCCACCTTTGGGTGGAAGCACTGCAGGGATGGGGCTCATCCCCCCCATGCAAGCATGGGCAGAGGAGGGCTACCTATCACCCTCCAAATGGTCCTGGCTGTGGTGCGTTGGGAGATCGAGTGTTCTGTCGCTGATCCCCTATGCCAGCTTGAGGCACAAGTGGCGTGACTCATGGGTGAGCCTGCCCCTCCTACACAGCCCCCAAGCACAGCCACCCTCTGGGCTGTGAAGGTGCAGTGGTGACTGCCCATGGGTGGGGATCTCAGTTCCACTGTTGCCATCTGTGGGCTCATGGGCTTGCGATTTCCCAACATCCTTCCCCGTCAATGGTGTTCACCCACCAAGTGTCATATTCCACCCCTGTATGCGTCTTGTCTTGTCTGTTTATCTCACCAACCTACCTCCCCAAATATACCTACTTCCCCTACCCCACATTTCACTCTCACCTGAAAAAAAAGGGCATTCTGCTACAAAAAAAAATTACGCCCCATACATAGCTGCCCATTTTGCACACATGTCCGCTGGACACATAAACTGATATTTAATTGGCAGTACAACATACTTTGTTGTCCTCACCCCACTCACAGCGGTTGAAGGTTTCATATTTCCCTCCAAATTTATTGCATATGCACAGCTGTTGCTGTTAAGGAAATGGGCCGCTATGGGCCTTCCCTACACCTGTCCTGCACATCCTGAGCTGTATTCCCTACTGTCTTCACCTCTTTGTACTCCTTTTTCAACACTTTCCTATCTCCCCATTTTCTTTTCTTTCAAAGAAATGAGCGTGGGGGTTAGTGAGAGTAAGCACTTTTAAGCAGTAGTTAGCGGGTTTGCACGAGTGTGCGCCTGTGTGCGCTTGTGTGCGCTTAGCTAAGCATCGTGCAAACCTGCACAAACCCACTTACAACTGCTTAAACGTGCCTTAGTCACTCTGTATGTCAGGGCCCTGTTCTGCTCAGCAGCAAAATAAAATACCTCCGTCAGTCTCGAACCCCAGACCTTGTACACACTAGACTGCATGAAGTACCACTGAGCCATGGTAAACATACAACAAATTGGTGCTGAAATCAATATATCATGCATCAGAATGAGTGAATGTAAAGGACAAATAGGAATGCCATAACACAAATCCTGTTCTGTGGATCCTTACCAGCAGTTCTTGTGGAATTGCATTACATGACCATGAAAAGAGAACCAGCCATACTAGCAGGAAATAATGTTACAGCAGCACTTTACAACCCCCACACAGTATCATAGTAGGACAAACACTAGCATATCTGATTAGGGCAGAGGCCATACTTTGCAACTGTGACTACATTTCAGGCATGTCGCTGATTTTGAGACAGGTTTTAGCTGTGTCCCTCTGAATCCCTCTGAAAGCTAATGACGTTAGGCAGAAAGGTGGTGAATTACACTAAATGAATAATGATAATAAGTAAGAGTTGGACACGTTGGGCAGAAAGGTGGTGAATTACACTTAATGAATAATGATAATAAGTAAGAGTTGGACACGTTGGGCAGAAAGGTGGTGAATTACACTTAATGAATAATGATAATAAGTAAGATTTGGACACGTTGGGCAGAAAGGTGGTGAATTACACTTAATGAATAATGATAATAAGTAAGAGTTGGACACTGCTTGTACTTCAGGAAATGTGTATTAATCCATATGCTCTGGTTCTCTCAAAGCCCCAACTTAATGTCTCTAATATTGTAAAGGTGTACCTCACTTCTACCTACTGTTCCCTGAGTCTGTTCAAGTATGTACCTGAGTGTTTGAGAGGCCTGGCAGAGGCAGAAACACACAGGCATATCAGCTATTCTGCTATGGAGTCCATACCCTTATGTATGAGTACAACAGTGAAATACCAAGGGATGTAGCCATGTACTGGTAGCAACCAACTGTGACAATGCCATTGTTCCACTGCTGAAAAGACCGGTGTGGTGCACAGATAAAGAATAACAGGCTAACCTCTGGCTACCATCTGGATAGGTCCACACTTGGGAGCTACGCAGACATACTACTTGCCTTGGTAAACTAACAGGTACACAGCAACCCTTTAAGTCCAGCAAGATAAAGTTCACACATTAATACATAATGCTCTCTGTCCTTCTGCACCTCTACCCAAATGTACAATAAACATGTGTGTTCAGGGTCTACCAGGGATGTAGGTAGGCATACTCAGTACTAAAATTTGTCCAGTTTTCTTGAGCAGTGCTAATGTCAACATTAAAAAAGCAGAAACTGTTCAAAAGTGGGTAAATTAATATTCACAGTATAGCAGTTCACAAACAGTTCATGTGCCAAATGAATACATCTCAATAACTACTTTTGTATGGCAGTTAATTGTATAAGTATAAAAGAAACTACATACACCCATGTATCTTGCGTTAGCATTTGTAGGGGTGAGTACAATTCTACACTGACAACTGTGTAGTAGAAGTGGCAACATTCAGGTCTGAGTACAACATTTAAATCACTGGCTATACCCCTAGCTTCAGATATAAGAAGTATACCAACCTTCTGACTTACACAACGGTGTCCACAGCAAACAAGAATGGGCCCCACTTTGGAAAGCTGAAAGGGCTACGCCTACCTGACATAGCAATTTATAGCATTGAGTTGCTATGACAGTGAGTATTGCAATTACCACACAGCAGACTGCATGCAATTACCAAATGGTGGCCACCAATTGGTGCAGAGGCCATCACATGCACATGTGCAGATACCTATAAAAGCAGGCTGTACTTGCTGGCCACACATGCAATCATCCCATTGCAGATGCTGAGAGAGAGAGAGAGAGAGACAGAGACAGAGAGAGACATGCACACCCCCACCTACACCAGTGGAAAATAAAAAAAAAAAACAAATAATAAAAAAAAAAAAATTAAAAAAAATTAAAATAAAGCCAAAGATACAGAAAACTGAAAACTACGAACACATACAAAGGAAAGGTATGTAACAGATATGTATTTACTGGCATGTAGTAGATGTATTTGAAGATTACTCTACATACTTTGAAACATCAATATGTGGCAGCAGTACGTATCTATGCACAGATGCCCTGCACAACTACTGCCATGGACAAATCAGTGTGTAGCTGTGTGCAGTGGGACATAACTGTGATATATGTAGCTCAGCATTAAATGTCAAACATCTGAACCATGTCATCTGTGTTCTGTACAGTAGTGTGGACAATGGCTGTTTGCTGGTATATGACATGTGGTGGTTAAACGCTGTGGGTGTGATTTGTTATGTTTGCAGTGTTGCAGCCAGTGAGGCCTGCTAAAGCCACATGGGCTGAGAACACCTTCAATGCATTTCGCACAAGACTGTGCAATATCATTACATAACTGTATACCTCACATACTTCGCATAATTGATATTCCCACCATGAAAAAAGGTGGACTGTATATGTGCCTATATGTGCCTATATGTATATCTATATGTACACCAATGGATGTTTATATGTATGTGTATATATATATATATATATATATATATATATATATATATATATATATATAGAGAGAGAGAGTGAGAAAGAGAGAGAGGGAGAGACAGAGAGACAGAGTCATATTTACTGCGACAGATGCCTGGTGACAAAGCCATGGCCTCAAGCTCAATGTCTGAAATTCATTAGCATCCCTTTTGCTAAAAACTCTGTACCCATGAACTACCACATAGGTGGTAGTCGACTTAACACCGAAAGTGTGATAGGAGACCATGGGGCACAGGTGGACAGTAGTCTCACCCTTGATAATCACAGTGCCACACTAGTCATGTAATCTGTCTACATGGCACACCTCATCACAAACGCTGTGTCATCCAGGGAAAAAGAGGTCAGTGTTACCCTCTACTCATCACTCACAAAACCCATTATAGAGTACAATGCCCTTTCTGGTATGTACCTCACAAGACATCTACAGCAACTGGAAAGGTCACAGACATATCTTACAAAGAGTAATACTGTCCTCAAACAGGTGCCCTATGCAGACCGTCTCACAAAACCACAGCTAGACTGTGTTGCATACCGGCAACCCAGGGGTGACCTCTGCCTAACATACAAAGCTATGTCAAACTCAGAGCTGTTGGACATGCTCCACGTAAACAGATCACTATCCCTATGAGCTACATGCTCCTTGTCACCTCAATAGACAGAATATGCTGGAGGGATAGATTCCTATCTCAGAGCCATCCCATACTCTGGAACAAACTACCAATCAATAGCAAACAAAGCTCCTCAGTAGCACTCATCATGAATAGTCTTGATGATTGGATGGGAGATAGGAAATACACCCCGGGAATCACCTCTGTGGCTCTGCTTGACAGGGACACATGAAACTAAATTACTTGGGTGTCAAAGGTCAGGGTGCCATCTGGCTAGGCTTCTATAGGCCCTAGGGCCAATAGCCTATAACCTACCTATGAACCAATACACACCCACATGTACTTGTTGCAATAATTGCTATGTGAGTTTGACTGAGTGTGATGGTGAATGTGTTGGTGAATGTGTCACAGTTGTGTATATGTCGGATAGCTTAGTGGTAAACTGTTTCTGTCATGGTATTATGTGTCCTAGCTCTGATCCCAGCAAAAGATGCATATGCTATTGCTAGCCAGAAAAAGCAGTATGGCATACGGTCTGACATAGTCCCTTTGTGTTAACTGGGGTGTGCCATTGGAGGATAAAGCAGTACATGTATGCTCATTGATTGGTACTGCTGGTGAATCAAACCCCTGTATGAACTGTAGTACTACCTGAAGCTGTAGGCCTAAACAGCACAGTATGGTGTATGTCCACATTGCTTGGAAACACTGTTTTGTGTGTTCTCTGTAGTCCTCACAGATTACATACCTCAGGCATAAGGGTTTGTAAGTACTGACACACAGTACTGTATGGTACACATTTAAAGCTCATCTGGGTTGCCATACCTCTGTGTCCTGTATGTATGTCTGATGTGTGTGTGGGTATGCCTGTAACATGCCCTCAGCCATATGTGTGTTACAGGATATAAGTGGGTATCTAGCAACATGTATAGTCTAGTACAGCAGTATGCCTCCTATATTCACGAATGTGCACATATTGTAGGCAGGGGTTTTCCATCAACAACTAGTGTGGTATACTGGTAATACTGTAACTGGACTTTACAATCATTGCAATGGATTAAATATTTCGTTATGCATTCGCTGGATATATACCTACTGTAGCTAGGTGGTGCATTATGTCACATACAGTGTGCCATGTACTGTTGCATAGTCTTACATAGTGGTTTCTCTTTGTTGCTGTGCAGAAAATGTTTTAATATATAGAGCATATCAGGCAGATGTGGGTTGAGCACTGATATGTGGTATTGAAAGTGTGTATCCTCTGACAGACAATAGTTTGCTATTTATGCCAGTTCAGTGATATCTGTACTGTAGAATGTTAAGTGTGCCACATGACTTGCTCACACATATTGTTTTATTGTCTTACAGGGTCATGTCCCACCATCTCAATCCTGCCTATAGCCATGCAGAGGATGAGATACTAACCAACTGTCTCATCCAACAGTACACCCTGCTATTTTCAAGAACCAGCCAGGACCAGCATGAGCGGACTGTGCTGTGGCAAGATGTTGTCCGTAGGATAAATGACATAGGCATGCATAACCGGACTTATGAGCAGGTACAACATCACCGCAGTGATTTACTTAGACATGTCCAGCAGCGTGCGTCTGATGTCCGTAGGCAACAGCTTGCCACAGGTGGTTGGGTTGCCACCCATCCCCCCCTCACCAGAGTGGAGGAGATGCTCCTGAGCCTGGGGGCTCCTGGCCAACAACAACAACAACAGCACACATGCATCATCATGGAGGCCGGAGCCCCCCAGCAAGTTCACATGGAGCGTGCAGGTAAGATGGCATATCTGTAGACTACTGTTACCTCTGTTGTTAGATCATGCATATGTGAGATGTGTACTGTGTAGTTAGAAGATGTGGAGCCTGGTGTTGTTCAATACTGATAATTTGGAACATGATGTGTAGGCCTGTGACTGTCAACCATTGTGCTACTGTAAGATTGCAAACCCACAGTAGCAATGCCACAGTTGTTGCCACTGACAAACTGTTTCATATCCTTGTATGTCCCTCTGGTGTGACAGCAAGGCAGCAGACCCACACTGGTGAGTGTATTCTACATTTAATATTGCTAATAAAATGTGCATGTCATAGGTGAGGTGTAGGCCATGTACACATGTAACACACCTACGCATAATGCATGCTGTGCATGTTTGCTGTGAGACTATGCACATCTCAGTAACATGAGTGGCTGCCTCAAACACATGCAATACACAGGGCATCCCAAACAATTGTGGCTACACTATAGTGGACATTGGATAGGCAGTTGATACACATGCACACAACATACACAACTCCGTCATACGCAGTACATGTTAATATGCTACACATGGTGTATTCAGACACACGCTGTAAGGTCACACTCCAGTATCCCAAATGTCATCCACACAGCACACATAATATACCTGAGGGGTAGAGGCCTATCATGGGGCAGTGCAACACTCTCCAACATGCAACACATTCATGTTAGGCAATGCTCCCTGTTGGGCACTTTACAAACCCATGTAACAACTGGCTGTGAAATGGTAAATGTAGCCGTGGTACTGCGGTTCAGGTACAGCATGATAGGTGCCGGTCTGGCACACATAAGTAGCTTTGAGTGACCACATGATGCTGCATGATGATGGCTCATGATACAACACGCCATCCAGTTACAGTAACCACAGTACTACACATAACATTCATTGCTATACACCTCAACGCTGTGTGTGTGCAAACATATACACCTATACACAATATGCATAGCAATCACCATTTCCACAAAGTGACACATATATGTCTTGTAATGCTATTGAGTGTACAGGTCACATGACACACATTGGGTATGTGTGATGTTTAATGTTGCAGTTGTGTTGTAGCATGCCATGTCATGGCTGGCACTGGCATGTCCACAATATGTTCTACACTCACCATAACTACTGTACAATGGCTATGCTGAGCAATGGTATTAATTCAGGTATACACGCACCACTCATCCTGTGAGTATACATAGCATGCCTGAGCTAAACCAGTGTCCACAATTACCTGCTAAAGACACAGACACTCTAATCAGTAATGGATATCTATGTGACACACAGATAAACATCCAGCCATGGTATGTATACCTGTGAGTCATGGTGCATAGTGCATTGCAGAGCTTGTAATACTTGCACAGCAATGTTGTGTCCATGTGCACATTGCATTCCAGGGTGAGGACAATCACTGAACAACAACACACATGCATCAATGCCATGTATACTGTTATTAACAAGGACTGTCGCACTGCATGCTGTTGAGCAACACACGTCCTGCATGCTGACACGTGTGATATGACTGCTTGTCTTGTGATACTGTACCCCACCATCAACCACTATTGGGTATGTTCTGGATTGCTGATGGTGTGTGTGTGTCTCTGCTTTAGTGAGGAGTGTATTTGTGTGCATGTATGTATGTGTTCATGTCTGTATGTGTGCATGTGTGCATGTGTTCATGTCTGCATGTGCTCATGTGTTCATGTGTTCATGTGTTCATGTGTGCATGTGTTCATGTGTGCATGTGTGCATGTGAGCATGTGTTCATGTGTTCATGTGTGCATGTGCTCATGTGTTCATGTGCTCATGTGTTCATGTGTTCATGTGTGCATGTGCTCATGTGTTCATGTGCTCATGTGTTCATGTGTTCATGTGTGCATGTGTTCATGTGTGCATGTGTGCATGTGTGCATGTGTTAATGTGTTCATGTGTTCATTTGTTCATGTGTGCATGTGTTCATGTGTTTATGTGTGCATGTGTCCATGTGTTCATGTGTGCATGTGTTCATGTGTTTATGTGTGCATGTGTGCATGTGTCCATGTGTTCATGTGTGCATGTGTTCATGTGCGCATGTGTGCATGTGTGCATGTGTGCATGTGTGCATTTGTTCATGTGTTCTGACATCATGTACAGGTCGTAAAGTATGTTTCCTGTCTTCCTCTCACAGGTGCTGAGGTTGGGCTGGTACACTGAAGCAGGGAACCTGATGTCACTGGCTCAAATAGTGATAATGATGATAGGTGTGTTGAGGCACAGGCATGTTTGCCAGGGTCTGTCGTTGGGCCACCAATCAACAGTACACAGCTGTCCACCCCATCCATGCACACAGTCATACTGCCAATACATCCCTCATCACCAATGCCCTTAGCTGAGGGACAGTCTACAGTCGGCAATGGCCAGGACAGTGTGGTACCTATGGCACATGCAGCCGGACACAGCAGCCATACCCAGAGGTCTAGAACGGTACCACATAGGCAGATGTCCAGGGGTTCTCGTCGGAGCACTGCTGGTCATCATGGCCCTGGTAGATGTGCCACAGGTCTTACAACCTCACGCATGTTCCAGGCTGTCATGGAGGCACAGGCACATATGGAACGGTACACTAGACAGGGACTAAGGGCACAGAGGGCACATAACACTGCTTTAACTGACAGTATCCATGACCTAGCAGGTGCCATCCGTAATTACACTGAGGTCATAGATAGACATTGGGGTGAGACAGTAGATGTCCTCCACAATATCATGTCCATGTGTCAGGACAGTATGGGATGGGTGAGACGTCGACGTGGATATATGCCAGCAACATCAGCAGCTGGAAGTCACCGCGGATGTCCCTCAAGTCACAGCCACTCCCGTAGTGCCAGTACCAGCCCCAGCAATGTTGGGGGTGGGCTGTCCATAGACCATCCTAGAAGACCACGTGGCTCTGGACAGTCCCAGCAGGGACTTGGGTCCAGTGTACATATGTTTACCTCTGAGGATAGTACTCAGTCTGGCTCAGCACCTGATACTGTCGGTAGCACCCCTGCCAGGCACAGGTACCATATCCGTGGCCGGAGGTGGTGATCTGTAAAGCCTGGCAGGTACAGTCTGTGGCTGTCCCACAAATCCCTGTATATGGCAGCCACATGGTGGAACTGTGTGCATGCAGACACACACACACACATAAACCAGACACCTAGGGCTAACACATACCCACACACATTACATCAACATTGGCCCATACCAGTACTCTTGGCCCACACACACACACACACACACACACACACACACACACACACACACACACACACACACACACACACACACATGTCGATTGTATGGCTCAATGTAGGCCTCTGGCAAACCAACAACACACCCTGTGCATATGATGAAAACTGTGCCACCTCCTGTCATCTGTAACATTGATGCAGGAACTGGCTAACATGGTGCTGATGCACAGGGTGACTTTATGGCAGTATAGCAATGTTAGCATGTTGTCAGCAGTAAAGTGTAATGTTATCCTTGAAGGTGTAGCTGAGCAGCCATGATGCATTAAAGCTATGATTGTCAATGTAGTATTGTTTACACTAGTGTTAATCCCAATAGTGTTATGTCCACCCACCTGGCTGATGTGTGTAGTATTGGCAGCATGTGTTAGAAAGTGGACAGTACGTGTGGGATGTGTGCAGCACAGGTTTGCAGGTGTACATTTGTGAACATGGTGGAGGTGCACTGTCTGCATGTACGTGCATAGTGGACACATGGGCAGGGTGACATGCCCTGCATTACAGAGTGTTAACACTCCATAGTTTCTATTGGTGGCCAGTATGCATTGTACTACACACATTTTGGAACTTGGGTACACGTGTGTATGACATGTTTTGACACTGTGCTGTGGGTGATACTGTTACTGTCATTGGTTTGCATTCTGGTAGTATACATAACCTCTACAGTCTGACCAGAAACAATCAATAGATGATGTCTTGACAACTGACAGACAGATGTAGGACACACAGTAACATTTGTACCCTTCAGGAACTATACTATGCCAGTAACCAGTGGTCTTCACCTGCAACCATTCCTGGGACTACTCCTGATTGCCATATAGCTCACTTAGGTACAAGAAAACACAGTAGGGATATGTCTGTCCACATCTGGGAATGCATACTGTGGCCTATAATGCATTCTCTAGATGACACACACATCCTCCACAAGGGTATCATACGGGCAGATACCTGCTGTCAAACCCATGCTGTAAAACTATAAGCCAAATAAAGCATAGTCATCCACCTTTACAAAACATAGTATCCCCACAGTACCACATAGGTAGTAGCCCCCAACATGTTGACAGGTACCGATGGGTACATGCAGCCAAGTGTTACATCATCTCTCCTTTGGTAATCCCATTCCCAAAGGTATTTTGAAATCCCTTGGTGAATCACATAAGCAATAAGGGGTCTGCATGCATATCCACAAAGGTTGTTGTATACCTGTAATGAATAGCCATCATTGACAGACTTTGCTGCATTTTAACTGGTCTGAAATATACCTCAGGCATAAACCCTCACTCACACTATTCAATAGAAACCGTAATGAGTGTGCGTGACACAGATGACCTAGGTCAGGGATCACTGCAGTGGCTGGGATTGTAACAAGCATACAGATGTGACCTAAGGTCTGGAAAGCAGCAGCACACTCTGGCAAAGATAACAGATGTGTTCATGGAGACAGCAGGATTCCCACCTCTGAAATAATTGAGGTCACATGTACTTATATGAATTTGCCACACAGCTACCTGACGTGCAATGCACATACTGTTGTCATTGTGATATGTCATACAGTAGTAAAAGCAAAATCCACAACATAGTCACCAACTGTGTCACACACATTGAGCACACCCACACTCACCAAGTGGAGGATTCAAACCCCTACTTAACTACTTTATGATACTAGAGCATTATGCATTTACACGATGCACTATACACATTACTGGGAGCTCTTCTTTCCACAGGTATATTTGTAGGATGGTGACATCATCAGACTTGACAAAGATAACTATACCACTTTTAAGGTGTTGTAGTTGTCTCCAAAAAGGTTGCTCCTCTACAAGAGGATACACACACAGTCATCAAGGGCAGGATTCAAACCCCTTCCTAACTACTTAATGATACTAGAGCAGTACACATTTACACGCCACACTATACACATTACTGGGAGTTCACTTTTCCACAGGTATATTTGTAGGATGGTGACATCATCAGACTTGACAAAGATGGGTATACCACATTTAAGGTGTTGTAGTTGTCTCCAAAAAGATTGCTCCTCTACAAGAAGATCACACACACACGTACAGTTGTCAAGTGCAGGATTCAAACCCCTACCTAACTAGGTAATGATACTAGAGCAGTACACATTTACATGACACACTATACACATTACTGGGAGTTCTCCTTTCCACAGGTATATTTGTAGGATGGTGACATCATCAGACTAGACAAAGTGGGTTACATTAGGTGGGCTACATAGAAGGAATTTTTAGACACTTTGGCAATGTGATCATCAAATAATAGTTTACTGTCTACCTGTGTCCCCAGGGCCATGATTACATTCTCCATACATACTGGATTCCTACATATGTGGTAATTTGTGTGCACTTTGTTTTATCCAAAGGGGATGACTATGCATTCTTTGGCATTCTGCTTGAGGGCATTGTTTTGACACCAGGTATCTGTCTGTGTATAACTCTTCTGTAGGATGTCTGTGTCAGCTGTGGAGTCGATTATGGACCACAGTTATCAGTCATCTGCAAACTTGTTCAGCCATACTCCTCACATGCTTGCCTGTACCTCTGAGCAGTATCTACTGAACAGGTGGGGTCCCAGGACCAATACCTGTGGGATGCCATTTGTGACTGGTTTAGAGTCGGACATGGCACCTGCAACTCTGAACATGTGAGTTTGACCTGTGAGCCAATTAGCCACCCATCCTGTGACATAGCTGGTAACATTCAAGCTGGTAAGCTTGTCCATGATGCCAGAGTGGGGAATGGTGTTGAAAGGCCTTAGTGAGGTCCAGGTGGGCTGTGTGGACTACATTCACCTCCATCTATGTCCTTGGTAACTGTTTCCAATAAGTCAACTAGGTTTAGGAGACAGGACCTACCTTTAACAAAGCCAAGTTGGGTAAAGTCCAGTGTCTGGAGGTCCCCATTGTCTCTGTTTATGGGTTCCATGATAATTTGCTCCATAGCTTTGCAGACCAGGCTGAGTAGACCTATAAGGCAATGATTTCCTGGTTCTGTTGTGGCACCCCCTTTGTGGAGCTGGATGAATGTTGCTGTATGCCATTCCTTTGGTACATAGCCTGTAGTAAGGTTGAGTCTGGACAGTGAATGTAGGTGAGGGTGTAGTTCCTTTTGGGGCTGGTGTAAGTCGCAGCCTGGGACACCATCCAGTCCCATTGATGTTGTGTTCTTAGGTTTGGAGAGGGCTGTTTCTGCCTACATGTCCATGAAGTCTGGTGCTCTGCATTCTTCTGGGATGGACACAGGCCCTTTTGGGGGTGATGTGGGGGGGAGTTTGCACTGCACTTGTCCCCCAGGATGTGGGCAATGTAAGCTGGTTCAGTGTATCTTTTTTCCATTTTGCAGTAGCTGACAGCATTTTTGAGATTTCCACCTAAATGTTTGGTAGAGCTAACTAAGACTTTGTGGCTGTTATTCTTACATTCCTTGGCAATTTGTCTTTAGAAACTGGCCTTGGATTATTTTATGTGTGATCATTGTTTCTTCCTAATAATGATCAGTGATGCCTTTCCTTATGTGAAGTTTGCTCTATCATGTGTTCATTCCCTCCTTCTGTTGTATAGCTCATTTATGTGTGACAACCACCAGACTGATTTCCTATATTTGGAGGAGTGTATCATTGTTTTATTTGGCATGTCTTAATATATGCATCCCTGTAGATGCTCATAGAATGCACTTGTAAATGACTCTGCAGATTGTATAGCATTATCCTATAGCAAGGGTGCTTTAGAACTTTCCACTTTGGTCTTGAGAAGTGTGCTGTTTGCTTTAGAAACTTTCTTCACAGTGGTTTCCTTGACTGGGGGGGGGGTGTGATGTGGATGTCCAGTGTGATTACTTTATGATCTGATATTACCAGAAAGGGGTTTATCTCTGTTGTGGAACACTGGTACCCCATGTTGGTGATGATCAGGTCCAGTATGTTGTCACCTCTAGTGGGCGTGGTAACCAGCTGTTCCAGAGCGTTTGAGTTTTTAAACTCTGGGAAGCATTGGGCAAAGGATGTTGTACACGAGTAATTCTCCCAGTCAGTGTTTTGGTAGTTGTACTCTCCTCATATAATGGTGTTTGGTAGGACATTTGTATTTTCCACTGTTCTCAGGAATACTGGGTGAGGTTCCTGAGACAAGGTAGGTGATCTGTAACAGGCTACAATCTGATAAGCAGCTTTGCACAATGTTAGTTGCACTTGCATGGTCTCCAAGGCCTCATACTGTGCCACTAACCTGAAGGTGTGGGTATCCATAGGGTAAATGGATACACCACTTCCTTTTGTATTTCACTCTGGGTTTTGGGGCCGAAGATCCAAGGGATTGTGAATGTTTTACATGGAGCATGTCCAACAGCTCTGTGTTTGACATAGCTTTGTATGTTAGGCAGAGATCATCTCTGAGTAGGCGATATGCGAGAGAGTACAGCTGGAGCATTTTGAGACTGAGTATGGCATGTATTTCAGGCCGCTAATGCTATTTGTGAGGTATGTCTGCAGCCTTTCCAGTTGTGGTTGATGTCTTGTTAGGTACATAGCAAAATGGGCATTGTACTCTGTTATGGATCTAGTGAGTGATGAGTAGAGGGGAACAATGTCTTCTTCTATCCTGCATGAGACACCTTTTGTGATGAGGTGTGCCACGTAGAAGGATTTCTGGACTACTGCAGGGATGTGATTATCACAGTTGTATCCACTGTTCACCTGTGACCCAAGGTCTCTAATTACACTTTCAGTGTTAAGTATACTACCGCCTATGTTGTAGTTCATGGCTACAGAGTTTTTACCAAAGGGGATGACAATGCACTTTTTGGCATTGAGCTTGAAGCCATGGCTTTGACACCAGGCATCTGTCTCAATGAGGCCCTTTTGTAGGATGTCAACATCTTCAGTAGTTTTGATTATGGCTCCTAGTTTGCAGTCATCTGGAAACTTCATTAGCCACAGACTTTCCATGTTAAAGTTTACTTCAGGGAAGTAGATTCCAGACAGGACAGGAGCCAGGACTGAACCCTGTGGTACTGCACTTGTCTCTGGTCTAATGTTGTACTTGGAGTCTGCTAGTTTCACAGTGTGTGTTCTGTCAGTTAGCCAGTTGGCATCCCATCTTGTGACATAGTGATTTATACCTAGTTTAGTGGGTTTATCTATAATTCCAGAGTGGGGGATGGTGTTGAAAGCCGTGGCAAGATCTACATAGGCTGTGTGAACCACCTTACCCTTGTCTACGGTTCTGGTGACTGCTTCAATTACGTCTATCAGGTTTAGGAGACATGATCTGCCTTTTACAAACACAACATGGTTGTGGTCCAGTGTTTGGAGATTACCAATGTCTTTTTTTATAAGTTATATGATACATTCCATGGCCTTGCAGAGCAGGCTCATCAGGCTAATGGGCCGCTAGATCCTGGGGCCCATGGTGTCTCCCCCCTTGTGTAATAGGATAACCATCACTGTGCACCATTCAGCAGGCCCAAAGCCTGAGGTGAGGCTATGACTGAACATGGTACATAAGTGTGGTGCCTGTTCATTCTGTAGTTTGTGTAGACCACAGCCTGGGATGTTATCTGGTCCCATGGATGCTGTGTTACTGGCTTTGGAGAGTGTTTTTTACCTGTGTAGCCATGATGACAGCAACTTTGTAGTCTTCCGTTATGGAGATGTGCTCATTCATGGGTGAGGGGGGATAAAGTTAGCACTGATCCTATCTGCCAGGATGTTGGCAATATCAGTTGGGTCTGTATATTTAGTGCCATTGTGCTGTAACTCAGAGCAGATCTGAGTGTTGCCATTGAGATTCTTGACATAGCTATAGAATGCTTTGTGGTTGTCTTTAGAATCAGTGTCAATTCTGTTTTCATAACTGGCTTTGGCGGATTTTATCATGGATCACAGCTTCTTACTGATGTAGACCATGGAGCTCCTCCCCTCATGGGATTTTACCCTGTTTTGCAACAGTATTTTCCTACTGTTGTGCAGTTTGTTTATGGCAGGGAACACCAGATTGGCTTCCTTTTCTTGGAGGTTAACGTCTTGGTTCTGTTTGGGATAGCATGATGCATGCAGTCATGTAAGTGCTTATGAAGTGCAATTGTGAAGGATTAAGTAGTCATAACTGCATTGTCCATCTGCATGTGTGTCCTGCGGTTCAGCACTTCTGTCTTAAGAAGCACGACGTTGGCTTTGGAGAAATTATTTAACATGGTTTCCTTAATGGGGGTGTGGGTCCAGAATGTGGATATGTAGGGTGATTAGCTTATGGTCAGATGGGACCAATGAGGTGCTGACATCAGGTGTGGAACACCGGTCACACAGGACAAACCAAACCCTTTAACCAATACAAATAACCATAAAGTGAGATAAATGCTACTCATTGCCAGAAGTCTCAGCCTCCAGATGCACACACTCGAGGCACTTCTCATTATGGGGAATATTGATATCTGTGCAGTATCGGTAACCTAGTTCAAGGCTCCAGACAGCACAACAGCACTACCAGGATACTACTCATCCCATACCTTCCAGCATCAGAACCTGAATCATAGTACATAGGGTGAGGATGCATCCATATTCATCAAGGATACCTTCACCTCTCTCTACATGCTCTCTACAGGATATGTACCCATAGAATGTTGCACAGCAACGTTCTTCACACTCCACAGGGGTGGGGCCACAGAAACCCCTTGGCATTCATGCTCTATGAGCCTGACAATTGTGTTCTGCAAAGCAATGGAGCCAGTCATAATGGAAGTCAACAATACAGAGATTGGGAATCTTCACACAGTTGAGCACACACAGTTTGGCTTGGTCAAATGCAGAACACGCCTCCTGAACTGGGAGGATTTCTTTGACAGTTACCCAGGCTACGGATGATTGAAATGAGATCCACACTGCCTACCTCTGCCTCGCTAAGACCTTTGACACCATTCCCCAGTCAGGTATCATAGATGAACTCACCAACCTGGCCATGAATCCATACATCACAAGATGGATTGCAAACTGCCTCACAGATAGATTCATAGGTTCATAGGTTCATACTAGGCTATCTGCCCTAGGGCATTTATAAGCCTAGCCAGAGTGTGTGTGGCTTTCACCACCCATTAGTATGAGAATACTATACCCATTAGTTTGCTGTGCCTCTGTCCAGCAGTGATACAGAGATGATTCCCGGGGTAAACCTACGATCTCCCATCCACTCGTCAAGATTTCTCTTGAACAGAGTCAGTGAGGGGCTCTGCCTCACATGGACTGGGATTCTGTTCCATAGTGTAGGGAGTCTCTGGGTGATGAATCTGTCCCTCCAGCACATCCTATTTATATCCGTGTTGAGGTTTAAGTCTCTTGCTCTCGTGGCTCTGGTGGATTTGGATTTTTTGAGGTGGAGCATGTCCATTAATTCGGGTTGGACATGGCCTTGTATGTCAGGCACAGATCACCTCTGAGCAGATGGTATGTGACTGAATAGAGCTGGAGTTTCTTCAGTCGGGCAGCGTATGACATATGTTTGAGCCCCTTTATCCTTTTGGTGAGGAACTTTTGGGGTCTTTCCAACTGCTGCAGGTGTCAGGTAAGGTACATTCGAATGGGCGTTGTACTCAATCATTGGTCTGATAAGTGAAGAGTACAGGGGTACAATGACCTCTCCTGATCTGGATGTGAATCCCTTCATGATCAGGTGGGCAATGTAGAAGGTCTTCCTAACCACTTTGGCAATGTGAGTGTCAAAAGAGAGGTTACTGTCAACTTGGGTCCCCAGGTCCCTGATAACTTCTTCCGTGTTTAATGGATTACCAACTATGTGGTAATTAGGTGTTACTTTGTTTTTCCCAAAGGGTATGACTATACATTTTTTGGCATTTAGCTTAAGGCCATGGCTCTGGCACCAGTTATCCATTTCTATGAGACCTCTCTGGAGGCTGTCTGTGTCTGATGGAGTGTCAATTATGGTGCCTAGTTTGCAGTCATCTGCAAATTTTGTCAGCCACAATCCCCCTATGTTTGCCTGCACTTCAGAAAAATAAATGCCGAACAAGAGGGGGCCCAGGACTGAGCCCTGTGGGACACCGCTCATGACCGGCTTAGAGTCTGACATGGCACCAGCAACTCTAACCCTGTGTGTTCTGTCCTTGAGCCAGTTTGCAACCCATCTTGTGACATATGGGTTTACATCTAAGCTGGTGAGCATTTCTATGATGCCCAAGTGGGGTATTGTGTCAAACGCTTTTGCTAGGTCAAGGTAGGCTGTGTGAACTGCCTTACCCTCATCAATGGCCTTAGTGACTGTTTCGAAAAAGTCGACCAAGTTCAAGAGGAAGGATCTGCCCTTGACAAAGCCAAATTGGGTAGGATCCAGTGTCTGTAGGTCCCCAATGTCTTTATTTATGAGTTCCATTATGATCCTCTCCATAGCTTTGCAGACAAGGCTCGTCAAGCTTATGGGGCGGTAATTTCAGGGTCCGTAGAAGCACCCTTTGTGGAGTGGGACCACAGTTGCCGTCGCCATTCTTTGAATGTATCCTGTAGTAAGGCTAAGATTAAACAGCAGCCTTATGTGTGGGTTTAGTTCCTCATTGAGTTCGTGTAGCACATAGCCGGGGACACCGTCCGGTCCCATTGATGCTGTGTTTTTTGCTTTAGAGAGAGCAGCTCTCACCTGGGCATCTGAGATGTTTGGGAGGCTAGACTCTGGTGGGATAGATATTTCTCCTTTTGGGGGAGGGGAGAAATTTGCACTGAACCTGTCTGCCAGTATGTTGGCAATGTCTGTGGGTTCAGTGATCTTTTTATCATTTTGGACTAATTCTGAACATATCTGGGAGTTTCCACCCAGGTTTCTAACATAGCTAAAGAAGGCTTTATGATTGTCTTTTGTGTCATTAGCGATTTTTCTCTCAAAGTTGGCCTTGGATGATTTTATGAGTGATCGTAGTTTTTTGCTAGTATTGATCAGAGATGCCTTCCCTTTTAGGGATTTTGCTCTGTCATGTAGTAGCTTTCTCCTCTTGTTGTAGAGTTTGTTTATGGCTGGGGTCCACCAGACCGGCCTGCCTTTGGTGGAAAGGGTCTTGATTTTATTAGGGATTGCTTGATCCATACATTCCTGGAGGTGCTCGTAGAAGGCATTTGTAAGGGTTTCAGCAGCGTGGGTTGTGGTTTCCACTGGCTCAGGGGCCTTGAGGGATACCACTCCAGTCTTAAAAAGTGTGAAGTTTGCTTTTGAGAAGTTCTTCACTGTGGTCTTTTTTGCTGGGGGTGGGGGTGGGATGTGGATCTCCAGTGAGATTAATTTATGGTCTGATCTCACCAATGAGGGATATACTTCCGGTGTGGAGCATTTTGTCCCCATGTTTGTGATGATCAGGTCTAGTATATTTTCTCCTCTTGTGGGAATGGTGACTAGTTGTTCCATAGCATTTGAGTTTATGAACTCAAGGAACCTTTGGGATAGGGTGTTGGGGCTTGAGTAATGTTCTCAGTCTATGTTTGGGTAGTTGAAGTCACCCAATATAATGGTGTTTGGAGAGACATTCATACTCTCCAGTGTCTTCAGGAAGGCTGTGTGGGTTTCCTGAGTTTGAGAAGGTGGTCTTTAGCATGTTACAAACTGTAGGGCAGTTTTACCTATGGTTAATTGCACCTGGATGGTCTCCGATGCTTTGTGCGTTGCCACTAACCTGGAGGTGTGGGTATCCTTTATGAATATGGATACTCCCCCTCCTTTTGTGGTTCAGTCCGGATTTTGGGGCCAGAACGCATGATATGAGGTATAACCTGATAGTGCTGGGGTGCTCTCAGGAGCCTTGAATCAGGTTTCAGTCACAGCACAGACATCGATGTTCTCCATACTGAGGAGGGCTTCGAGGGCATGCATCCTGAGGTTTAGACTTCTGGCATTGAGCAGTATTACCCTTAGTTTTTCTCCATTTTTGTTTTCTAGGGCGGTAGGTTTATCATTTGCGCCTTGCCTAAAAAAAGCACTATGGGGTGGCAAGAGCCTTTGCCAATATCCGAAGCCCAGGGTGACAGGTGCAAGCCATCCCTTGCGAAGCAGCGTGGCTTGTCAAGCATGTCATCCCAGGCAGACAGACATTGGATCCCCTTAGAATGACACCAGTAATTAAGCCAATTATTAAAGCTGATCATTTTGTCTCTGTATTGTGGCATCATTCTTGGTGAGGGTAGGATACTGCTCAGGGTCAGGGTCATACCGGCCTGGGCTACATAATCTGAGAGCTCCTCTATGTCTCTTTTCATGTAGTCCAGGAGGTGCTCAGGTCGTTCACACCGGCATGGACAATGACTGAGTCATACTTGTACTTGCTGTGGAGTGACCTGAGTGCTTGTGTTATGTGGCAGATTCTAGCGCCTGACAGGCAGCTTACTGTGATCTTTTCCTTGTTCAGTCTGGTGAGTGGGACGTCAGTGTGTCTGACTATGGAGTCACCTATAACAAGTGTGTCTGGCATTGTGTTTGGTCTTAAGGGCTGTGACTGTTTAGCACACTGACTTTGAGAACTATGTGTTGCATGTCTTATGTCTTGAGGTGGCAGTTGCTTGGGTGTCTGCTTTGGAGGCCTCTGTAGTTTTGGTAGATTTTGATCAGTGCCTCCGAGTATGTCTTTGTGTGTTTATGTGTTTGTTTTGCAGTTGTGATAGTTCTATGTGAAACTGGGTTTGTGGTGTGCGTGGTTTCCTTCTCCTCCTGTCTGGTCTTGCCAGTCCTGAGTTGAGAGAGCTCAGCCTCCAGGTTGGCTATATAGTTGCATCTCTCACATGTATTTGTGTTTTGTGGGAGAAGGAGTGGGTTGTCTGTGTACATGAGGCAATTGTAACATTGCCTCAAGATGCCCAGATTCACCAGCTGAACAGGAGAGGACGCTAGCAACTGACCCTTCGATATGCTAGAAAAAGTGAAAAAGTTTGCTGTGTAACTGAGTTAGAAGGGACCTATAGGGAAATGGGTACTCAAGGGGATTCTAGGCTAATGTAGTACTTTGTTTAGTATACAAGTACTTTACATATATAAAAATGCTTTAGGAGCAAGTGCTGAGCTTTTGAGATAGAGAATAGACTGTTTAGATTGCAAGTAGAGAAGTTCTAAGGGGAAAATTGAAGAGCAGACTTTACGGAGCCAGAAATAGTTTAACCTTGTTTAACCAGCTGCCCGATGGTGCTCTATGGGCAACTCCGCTAAATCACGCAAAGTGCTAAAGTGGGCTTTATAGCAGGGGTTGAAAAGAGCTAGAATTGACCCAAAATGGTCAATAGACTACAAGTTTCTGGCTGGAACCACTGCTCTAGGGACAAATAGGCTGCTCAGTGCTCCCCACTCCCACTGGTGAACAAAGAAGCTTCCCTTTATCCAAATAAGGATATGGAATAGCACAGGAACCAAGCCAAAGCCCAGAGATCAGCAAACTCTGAAGACTGGACTATTCTAGTTCAGTAAGGCGGGAAAACAAGATTTTTTTTTTTTTTTTGCAGAAAACAGAGGAAAAACAGACAGTAAATGCTATAAATGCTTTTAAACGGCTAGCGCACTTGAGTGTGTTAGCCTACAGGTAAAATTAAGCAACAAATAACTTTTTTAAAAGTGCGAAACAGTTAATCAACACAAAAACAGTTTAAATAGAATGCAGAGCTGTATAAACAGGCGAAAATGCAGTCGCTAGATCCCACACTTTACAAGTTGCTGGCTACATGTCAGACTCTACACCGGTGACGACTGGTGTCCCCCAGGGTTCAGTCCTGAGGTCCCTCCTGTTTGGTATAGACTTCTCAAATGTGCATGCCAACACAGGAGAGTTGTGGTTGACTAAGTTTCCTGGGAATTGTAAAGTGTTTGCCATAATAGATTCCCTGGAAGACAGGCATATTCTCCAGAAGGGACTCTATGAGACAGATGTGTGGTGTCAGAATCATGGCCTCAAGCTCACTGTGGAGGAATGCATAGTGATCCTCTTTGCTGAAAACAAAATACACACAAACTACCATATGGGTGTTACCCCCTTAAAAATGACAAGGTGATAAGGGATCTGGGGACACAAGTAGATAGTCATCTTTCCTTTGACAACCATGTTGCCAAAGTGATTGGGAGATCCTATGTGGCCCACCTAATCAACAAAGGGTTTGCATCAGGATCCAAAGAGGTAGTGTTGGCACTCTACTCTTACATCATCAGACCCATCATTGAGTACAGTGCACCATTTTGGATGCACTCGACTTAGCATATCCAGCAGCTGTAGAGAACACATAGGTACCTCACCAAGAGGATTACTGGCCTCAAACAGTTGTGTTATGCAACACAACTGGTAAAACTACATCTGTTCTCCATTGCGTACCGCCTACTCAGATGCACACTCTGCCTAACATACAGAGCCATGTCCAACACATGACTGTTGAACATGCTCCATTTACACATAACAACATTGAGTCACCCTACACATTCCAGGGATATGAACCTCAGAAAACCAGAAAACAGAAAACAAACTTTAGAAGATAATGCTGAGAACGCTGAAGAATCTTACAGCCACAAAGTTCCTTAAAGCTACTTTATTGGTAAAAACAAGTTTAGCGTTTTCGCTGCTCAAATGAGTAGCTTCCTCAGAGGAAATATAACCAAAAAGGCGCCAAACTTTTTGGTCATATAAATACACTTGAAAAGCGTTACATCACTTCCTATTAAATTTATGTAAACAAACACTATTCTTAAAAAATGTATATAAATTATGAATAAATGATAATCAATTAATCATCACATTAATTATAAAATTTTAACTATCTATGCAAATATTTTTATTCATAATACTAAAAGCTACGGAAGCAAAATGCAATTATTAATAAAAATAATAGAATTCAATGCAAAAGCTTCTAATTAATTCTATTAAGGTACTTAGAAATAGTGCCTTAAATAAAGGAGATGCACATTTGGCACAAGTATTTGTTGACCACCTTAATCAAACTACGCCCTTTCTAAAATTTACATACAGATTTGCTAGTGAAGAGATAGATTACCTTGATGTGAAGTTGATAAAAGATCTAAGCAATCTCAAATTCACATCTACCATCTTTCGGAAGGAAACTTATGTTAATTCCTTCCTACATTTTTCAAGCTCTCACCCTTTCAAGCTAAATAGAGCTATTGTCAAAGGGCAGTTAGTTAGGGCGGTAAGAATGTGCAGTGAATTCATAGATTTCGAAGGAGAATGCTCATTTTTAACTGACTTGTTTACTAACCGTGGGTACCCATTAGGTATCATCGAAGATTTAGTTAGGGAGGTTACGTCCAAGAGACTGAGGGTTTTTTTTAAACCATTAATAAACAAAGAAACAGCTGACATTTTGGACATAAGAGAATGTACGCTTGAGAATTATTACATTAGTCCTTCCCAAAATTCCAATTTTGAAATGCCAGTTAATAAGTACCCCTTGAGTTTTATAACTACATTTAATTTGGATTCAAAACAAATCTCAGGAATCATTGAAAAGAACTGGTATTTCATTACCTGTAATTCATTTTTAGTTGAGAAATTAGGGGTAAAACCTAGATTAGTGTATAAAAGAGGCAGCAATATTAAAGAGCTATTACAAAAAAGGCAGGAATATAACTTCCTGAATAGACTCAAAGGCTGTTTTAGTTGCGGTGCATGTAATTGGTGTAATGTAATACGCACAGGTAGCTCTTTTATTATTGGGCATAAAAAATATGAAATCAATTGTAAAATCAATTGTGAAACTAAATCAATTATTTATGTGGCATTTTGTGTTTGCTGCCCTGCTTTCTACATTGGTAAAACCGACAGGAAGTTTAGGGAACGTGTATACCAACATTGTTACACTATAAAAAATTGTAAATGTGAAAATGCACTGGCAAAACATATTGAAAACAACCCAGGACATAACTTTTTATTTATGGGTATAGATAATATACCTATTACAATCAGAGGTGGCCCGATCTCTCTTTTATTAGAGATCCGTGAGTTAGATTGGCAACTGAAACTTGATGCTTTTAATACACCTGGGTTAAACAAGAGTTGTAATATTGCCCCTGTTTTAAAATATAGGTCTTATTTGAGGTAATTTAAAATACATTTTCTCTTGTTGTTAGAATTCCCATAAAAGGCTTTTTTACTGTTAGAGTTATTCTTTATTCTTTATTGTGAATTTATTGTTGTAATTTTATATAAAAATTTCATTTAAATATTCATTTGATTTTAAAGAATAACCATTTTTGGTTTACCTAGTATTTAAGGCACTATTTCTAAGTACCTTAATAGAATTAATTAGAAGCTTTTGCATTGAATTCTATTATTTTTATTAATAATTGCATTTTGCTTCCGTAGCTTTTAGTATTATGAATAAAAATATTTGCATAGATAGTTAAAATTTTATAATTAATGTGATGATTAATTGATTATCATTTATTCATAATTTATATACATTTTTTAAGAATAGTGTTTGTTTACATAAATTTAATAGGAAGTGATGTAACGCTTTTCAAGTGTATTTATATGACCAAAAAGTTTGGCGCCTTTTTGGTTATATTTCCTCTGAGGAAGCTACTCATTTGAGCAACGAAAACGCTAAACTTGTTTTTACCAATAAAGTAGCGTTAAGGAACTTTGTGGCTGTAAGATTCTTCAGCGTTCTCAGCATTATCTTCTAAGGGATATGAACCTCATCAGGACGATGAATACAACATGCTGGTGGGATACAGTACCATCCCAGACACTTGCCTTACTGTGGAACAGAGTCCCAATGTACATCAGATAGAACCCCACGCTGACACTCTTCAATTGGAACCTTGATGAGTGGATGGGAAACAGACAGTTCATGCCAGGCATCACATCAGCAGCCCCACTAGAAAGGGGCTTAGGGTACTAATTATTAGAACTAGGCCTTGGGAGACTACCCAATGGTGTAGTGAAAGCTGCACAACTTGCGTAGGCTGATATATGCCTTCGTGAAGATAGTCTACTACATACCTATGGACTTATGTGACATGTACATGTCTACAGATAGTAGATGTGTACTTCATTGTACAGTCATGTTGTAGAGCAGGCACATGGACCACATACACTGTAATGCTTACAGATACTGGTGGCTGTTATGTACAGTGGGAGAGATGTGCACCTCATGTCTTTCATGCCATTGGGATGTGTGCAGGGTGGGACAGTCCTGGATGGCTCCCTGTCATGGTCACCCTCTTACACACATCTCTGACCATTCATCTTTGGCTTATTATACTGTGTTCCCCATATATATATATATATATATATATATATATATATATATATAGGTACATAGGTAGGTGATAGGCTATCTGCCTGAAGGCATATATTAGTATGTCCAGAGTGTGCAGCTATCACCACCCATAGAGTTAGTTCCCTAGGCCTCTGTGTAGTAGAGCTGATGAAGTGATCCATGGTGTGACAGTTCAGTTTCACATACACTCATCAAGACTCCTCTGGAAGAGTGTCAGTGAGGGTCTCAGCTTAATGTCGGTTGGGAGCCTGTTCCAAAGCAAGGGAAGTGTGTGAGTTAGTCATGTATCCCTCCAACATGTTCTATTTAATGTTGTGATGATGATATCCCTAGAGCATGTGGTACAGTGAGCTTGGGTTTATGTCAGATAGCGCATGTACATCAGTTCTGCATTGGACATGGACCTGTGTGTTGGGCAGAGATCTCCTGAGTAGACAGTATGCAACAGGGTACAGATTGTGTTAAATTCAGTCTGGTTGCATGGAGAAACTGTTTGAGGCCAGTAATCCTCTTGTTGAGGTACTTCAGTGGTCTTTACAGCTGCTGAAGGTGCCTAGTCAGATTCATCGCAAGGGTGCTGTGGTACTCTCTGGCGGGTCTGATGATTGATGAGTACAGGCAACCTCCTTTGACCTACATGCAAAGTCCTTAGCAGTTTGTGGGAACACATAGCATGATTCTCTAACCACCTTGTGAATATATTTCTGGAAGTAGAGATGACTATCCACATGTGTCCATAGATCCCTTATTATCACCTCCATATTTAGGGTGTTGGCACCTATGTGGTATTTGTATGACTGTAGTTCGAGGGCATAATTTTTACACCACATATGTCTGACTGAGACCCTTTTTAAGGATGTCTCTGTTGTCCCACACATCGATTATGACAACTTTTTTGCAGTCATCCACAAACTTTGCTAAACATAGCCCTCATGTGTTTGACTGTATTTCTGAAAAGTATACACCAGACAGGAGGGGTCCCAGGACTGAGCCATGGGGGACAGCAGTTGATACCAGCTTGAACATGAGACCACAATTCTTACCTTGTGTGATCTATCTGTGTCCCAGTTGGCAATCCATCAGATGACATACATATTTATGCACTGGTTGTTGATTTTGTGGATATGACATGTGTCTGGGATGTTGGAAGAGGGCTTTCCAAGGTCTATGTGGGACATGTGCAGCTCATTTCATTGATGTATGTCCTGTGTGACTGCCTTGAAAACAGTCTAGCAGGTTTGGGAACCATGATCTGCCCCTGACCAAACCAAAATTGGTAGGGTTGGGTGTTTGTAGGCTCACAATAGCTCTGTTTATGAATTCCATCATGATGGACTCCGTGGCCTTGCAGAACAGGCTTAATAGGCTTATAAGACAATAGTTCCTATGGTCTGTTGTGCACCAACACTTGTGGAGTGTGCCAAATGTTGCTGTAACGCATTCAGCAGTTTCATATCCTGTACAGAGGGTGAGTTGCAATGGACTGTTCAGGTGCAGGGTCTGTTTGTTTTGGAGTTCACATATGACACAGCTAGGGAAGTCATGTCATCCCATAGATGCTGTGTTTTTAGGTTTGGAAAGTGCTGTTTAACCATTGTATATGTGATTTCTGGGTTTTCACAGTCTCCAGGTATGATAATAGGCCCTTTTGTCACTGAGAGGGGGGTAAATATGTATGAACCTGTCTGACAAGATGTTGGCGGTCAGTCATATGCATGTATTAATTTACAGTTTGCACTGACTCAGAACATATATGTGTTTACATTGATATTTATGACATTGTGAAATAAAGCTTCATGGTTCTCTATGGACTCTTTGACAATATTTTTGCCAGAACATGGATTAGATAATGTTAGGAGTGCTCATTGTTTATTGATGATACTGATCGGAGTTTTATCGGTCTTCTTTGAATTTTCACTTTCTCTGAACAAGTTCAGTACTTGTAGTACATAGTTTGATTATGACAGGAGTCCTATATATTGTATGGGTCTGTTTTCATATCACTGTGTGCACAAGGCAGGATTGGTGGATAGTGACATGTTTCTGGGGTGAGAACTGCAACTGCCAGATATGTGTGGCCCACTGCTGTACTCAGGCATGGCCTAAGTGTGTGAACATGCCCAGTGTGACCTTTCAGTATATTGCTGACTGGGATTTGCTAAATTTGTTGAAGTGTGTAAGCATGCCCAGTATGGACATATATACTATATGTGTGTGAAAAATCAAGTTGTTTTTTACTTCAGGGCTCACCTTTGTGTTGTACATCAACAGGAAGCACGCTGTGCCTACAGAGCTTCCATGAGTCACTTTGCATAGACTTATCAACATTTCTACATACAGGGGGGACAGCTATTATTTGCACATTTCTACCCAGGGGGCACACCTGATTGTTACTGTGGGTGTACATTGGATGAGGGGTTCACCTGACACTTATACACATTTGCTAGTCCTGCACTGCTATGTCAGGTACTCCATTTCAGTCTGTACTGTTGCCTATCATACTGGCTTGAGGCATGCTACTGTACTACAGAACTTAGCTTCCAATTCCACGTTTATTAGTTTGTGACTTCATAGCCTACCCAACCCACATCACATTGCCTGGCCTGCTGTTATCTGTCTGCATAGGCCTGGGGGGGAAGTTCAGAGGGCATGATACAGCATTTGTTTGTGTTTGCGTTAGTCTACAATTGTCCTGCTGTGTTTGTGCCAGTGAAATGCTGTCATGGCTTAGTGGTTCAGTACTATGTCTATAGTGCACAGTATCCTGAGTTTGAGCCCTGTCACTGCTTTTTATTTTCCTGCTGGGCAGACCTGACTGGTTAAGGAACAGTAAAGCAGGTGTGAGCATGTTTAGCCGACTTTGCCTGACTTTGCCCAACGTTGCCCAACGTTGCCCAACGATGCCCGATGTTGCGCTAGTTTGTGCGGCGCACAGCTCCGCGCAATTGCGCTTAAATATGCTATATACTGGTAAAATGTGCTTAACACTGCTTTATATTGCTTAATATAGGGCAATCATGCCTCAGGTAGTGCTGTAGGGTTGCCTATGTCGGATGCACATAATACACTCTCTATACATGTTTGAAACAGGTAGTGTCAAGTTAGGCATCCCTTTTATTGTATGTGCGAGTCAGAGGGAGGTGTCATTTCCAGGGTTCCTACTGAGTCAGTGTATGCGCTATGAGTTGCCTCTTTGCCAAGGCCAGGGCATACTGGGCACGCCTGCTTCTGCCTACTGTGGCAGGCTCAGGTTGTTCCTCCTCCGAGTCACGCTGTGCCTGTGCAGGCCTTGGCAATGGTGTTTGGCCCTGCCCCATGCTGTTCCTGCTGCAGCTGTTTTCACAGGATCATATTGTGTAGCATGGCACATACCATGACAATTTGGGTACATGTAGTTGGTGAGTACTGCAAGGCTCCACCGGATGTGTCCAGGCACCGGAACCATGACTTGAGAATCCCAAACACACACTCAATTATGTTTCTTGTTTGTGCATGTGCCTCATTACGGAGTTCTTGTTCGGGTGTGTGTGCATTTCTGATGGGTGTCATCAGCCATGGCTCCAGTGCGTATCCAGCATCCCCCATAGGTGACCGTCAGGGATGTCCCCATTGGCAAATCTCTAGTACAGCTGCATCAGATGCCAGATGTGGGAATCGTGATAGCTTCCAGGGCAGCCAGCACACACATTCATTATTATGCCCTGGGCATCGCACATGACCTGGCAGTTGATGGAGGGGAAGCCCTTGCGGTTGATGTAGACACTACCCCACTCACCGGGTGGTGCTTTGATGTGTATGTGCGTGCAGTCTATTGCACCCACCACCTCAGGGTATTCCGCTATTTGGTGGAAGAGATGCATATTGCTGGCCAATGCCTCACTGGAACTGGGAAAATATACATGCTCACCGACATGTGCTGACATGGCATCCAGGAACTGGTGCAGTACCCTAGATGCTGATGCTTGTGAAACACCCATCATATCACCAGTTGGTCTCTGGAAGGTACCTGTAGCTAGTATTCATAGGCCAACACATACCTTGGTATCCACTGGGATGGGTTCCCCTCTGTTGGTTCTGTGTATGAGGCATGGCCAGCACAGCTCAACAATTTGCTGCAGGAGGTCTCTGTCCATTCTATAGCGCTCCACTATCTCCAGCTCATGTAGCCCCTGGTAGGTTACCCTGGATCTGTACACTCTTCTCCATCTCCTCACTGTGGGTTGCTCAGCAGCATTCACAACATCACTACCCTCAGCACCTTGCACATGTTGGTTTATAATAGCAATGACATTCCCTAACATTTTGTCAGCCTTAAGCTTTTTGAGTTTTCACTCTTTCTAAACTGCAGTGTTGCAGAGTTCTTGTGAGAAAACAGGTTAGACTGCTGTTTGCAGAGTTTAAATTGCTGGGCTGGGCTAGTTGACTGCCTGTGTAATTGGCTGATTGTGATATACTTCACCTGGCAGCTCTGCTAGTTCTCCTTGGTTAACTTCCTACTACTTTTCCTTCCTGTTTCCACAAGGGACAGTGGCGCGCAAACAAGCGCACATGCGTGCACACTAGCTCACACTCGCCTACACACGCACACACATGTGCACACTAGCGCACACTCGCCTACACGCGCGCACACGCTGTGTGCCCATTTGCAAGACATTTCTGATATATCCACGGCGTACACCTTTGGTTTCTTGCTTTCAGCTACTACCACTGCAAACACACCTCTTGCAATCCTGAGCAACTCAGGGCAAACACATGCCACTGTGCTCCAATCACCTTACAGTCTTTCAGACATACCCCTTCATGATGTCACCTATCTTCTACTCGACTACTACCCTACTCCTACACTTACACTCTAGGGACATGGCTCACATGCCAAGGAAAGTTGGGATTCACTATCCTTATCCTCATTTGCATAGGATTGCTTACTAATGCTTGGTTACATCTCTCACACTGAGCTTCCCCCCTTAGCAACCACTACTCATTGGCCATGTTGTTTGCAGCCTGCCATTCAGCTGCATGGCAGAACAATTTTATTTAATGTAAAAGCACATTTGTGGCTATTTTTACCTTTTTTAATTTTATTTAAAGCGCAGCATGTTTGCGCGACGCTGCGCTATGGTTAAACATCGGCGATCAGGGAAAAAAATTACATTTGATTTTAACGATTTACAACATTTGCAAATGCCAATGGCCTTATATTTGGCCATTGGCATGCTTCCTTAACTAGATGCATCCTTTATTTGGAGCTGGCATGGCTCCATTTAGCTCTTTGCAGAACGATACTCAGTTACAAATGGAGTACATTTCTGCAAATAACACTACTCTTACACGGACAGGTTAGTGGTTCCTGGATCGCAAATTTACCTCATTTGCATAGCTTTCTGCAGCATAACACGGTCAGTGCAAGGGTAGCTTTAGAAGCGCTCATGCACGCCCCTACCGGCTATTGCTGAATCGCTCAGCAGACATATTGCCTGTCTGCCGTCTTACACTGTTCTTACACTCCGTGCAAGCCTTTGCAAATCTGGCCCTGAAACTTTTCCTCAAAACACACTGGTCATGCCACTGTACTAAACCTGCCTAAACCTCTCATCTACCCAAATTATGCTCTGTCTCCCCTTTTTTCTTTTAATTAATTCTTCTGTCATTTCCTTTTTAACAATATATGGCCACTATGCTCTGTATCTCATTATTTTCCTTCTCTCTCTCACTTATTTGTAAAAAAATAAAATAAAATAAAGAAAATAAAAAAAAAACATTTTATTAAAAATATTTTATTATTAATTTTTCTTTGTAACTCATTATTGCTACTACTAATCATTAAGCAGCCTCTTTCATTGTGTAATGTACTGGATATGGCATCAGACTGTATACCTCCTGTTTTTTTCTTTGCCATTAAGTGATGTAATTTACCTGTACATTGAACTAGCCTGTATGCCTCCTTTTTGCATTATGGAATGTACCTCCATGTCATTTTTGAAACTCCAGTTTTCATTGTATTTGATATCTCTTCTTCAAATGATTTCCTATTAACTGGATTTGTCAGTGTATATGTTACTAGAATTTCATTTTTTATATTTCTTTGTAATTTTTTATGTTAACAGTTTGTCGTGGAGCTTATCTCCCCGGGCCTCTACTGAAAATGGACATATATCCAGTTAGACTAGCCTGGTCAACAAATGTAAAATAAATAAAATAAAATACATTAATATATATACTGATTAGATAATGCTAAGTGTCTCTTCAGTTGTGCTACAAGCCCTGATATATCAGAGCATAGTTTTTGCAAAGTAGTTTCAGTGTAAACATGAACTGACTACAATGGATCTCAGTTCTGAGGCGCATCCACCACGTCTTAATTAGAGCATTACTTTCTAGTGTTTCCTTCAGTATTACTGCCCCTTGAGGAATGAGTTGTTGTCATTCTCTCTTCTGAGTGGTCCTCCTGTTCTCATGTTGACCCCAGATTTCCACTATATTAAATACACATTCTTCATAGCCTTTGAGCTAGGAATTGCATTGTCCTATCCCACCTTTCCTATGGTACTGATAGCACCTCCGAAAAAGGATGCTGTACTGCTTAATTCTGTGCACCTTCCCACTGCCTCCTGGTCCATATATCCTAGCCTTCTCAATGCTGCCATCTATCAAATCAGTAGTCTCTAAATGGACTACCATTAATTTATCCCTGATCTTCATGGCTGTTCTGATCACAACTTGATTTATCCTTGCTAACATTAGTCCCAGGACCATCAAATCCTCCAAAAATCTCCTTATATGCACCACCTCCCCTCCTGATCCCTGTTGTAGTGTAGTACTCTTCCCTAAGCCTGTAGTCAGAGCCTCCTTCCCTCTCCTCTTCCTGACTGCCTTAAGACATCTTCAATCTATCAGTGCTTTTCTCACTGGACCTTCTTCATCCTACTACATTTCGTCTTGCTGCCCCCCTCCCTGATTCACTCCATGCTTGTTTCTTTCTTTCCATTTCTTATATTTATGCTTCCTTTTCCACTAATTAATGCTGATCCCTGCACTCCTTTAACCACCAGTCCCTCCTTCTTCATCTGACACCATGCCTGTTCCTTTTGCCTCTTCTCTGCCAGCATCCTGCCCTGTAACCCTCTTCATCCTAGACCCTTTCACCACTTTCATCCATATACTTACTACATAAACTTCCCGCTGTTCTACTTTTATACCATGCCCCTTCTTTGTTCCTTTCTTCTGTTTCCTTCCAATTTATAACTCCAGAACCAACAACCAATAACCAAAGCATGAGTATTGCCTCACAAATCAACACCTACTTCATAAACACCATCCTCCCTCTGTCTCTTCCACCCAATGTGGACACTGACAACAACTTTTTTTACCTCAAACCTGTCCCAACTAACACCATAAGAACAATGCTGAAACCTTCTTCCTTAGCAGCTGACCAACCCCACAAGGAGCACCTCAAACTGTCAGCTGATGCCATAGCTCTGCCTATCTCCATTCTGGTAAATAGGTCTATAGCAGAACAATATGTCCCAAAATTATGGAAAATTTCCTACATCACCCCTCTGCATAAAGGAGAAACATCAACAGAATTAAACAATTACAGACCCATAGCCATCCTTTTCCCCTTTGTCAAAATTCTGGAAAAATGTATCCACACTCAATTACTACAATACCTGTTATCTCACAACCTTATCTCTCCCTCCCAACATGGTTTCAGACCAAAACATAGCACCACCACAGCCCTAATTAATTTCTCTAGCACCATCAACCAGCTGAGAAATTCAAACCAGCAAGTAGCATCAATCTTCTTAGACATGTCAAAAGCGTTTGGCACTGGTTCCCATCAGAAACTCCTTAGTACTCTTGCCTGACTAAACCTATCAAAGACTTCCCTCTCCTGGTTCCTAAGCTATCTTGCTGACAGACAACAAGCAGTACGATGGAGTCCCCCAAGGGTCCATATTAGGACCCCTTCTTTTCACCATCTTCTCTAATGATCTACCTTCATCCATAACACATGCTAAAGTAGTTCAGTATGCAGACAATTCAACTTTAATCTGTTCAGCAGATACCTTATCAGACCTCCAAATAGTAGCCTAACAAGCTTTTAATAATATAGAAACATATCTAAGTAAATTACAACTAATCCTCAACCACAAAAAGACACAGTTAATGCCATTTACCAGTAGCAAACAATCACCGACCACCCCTCCTTTCACTATTCTTTCAGCAAACAATACAGTAATCCAACTAGTTCAGCATACAAAACTCCTTGGAGTGACAATTGACAACAAACTCAGATTTGATCAACACATAGCCACCACAATTAAGAAAGTTCACATCAAACTTGGCTCACTGTACAGAAGAAAGCCATTCCTCACTGACAATACCAGAATAGCCAACCCAAGAACCTTCTTCCTCTCTGCACTCCCATATGTTTTCCCCCTCTTTACCAACTTACAAAAATCAGACTTAACCAAATTGGAAACTTGCTACAACAAAATAGCTTGTTTTCCAGCCAACCTTTCCCACCAAACCCACCATTGTATTGCTCTACATAAATTAAATTGGCTCGAACTACTTAACCTTCTTCATCTCTACCAACTTAAATTCACACATGGTATCATCTTCCATCCTGACAGCTGCCCATCCCTCAAGCAACTTGTTGTTCCATACTCATGCCTATGAAGTCTAAGAGCTGCAGACAGACACTTTCTCACAGTAAACAAAGCTAACAACATTTACGGTAAAGCCCTATTTTCAAATCATATAGCCAAATTATGGAACTCTCTACACCACACTCCTCAAAACACACCTGAATCTACCAGTTTTAAACAACTACTATTTGAACATCTATCAAAGAACTGGCATTGCTCCTGTGCCAAACATGACTAACAAGATATCTATAACCCTCTCAACACACTGTCCTCTGCTTATCTCATTTTCTCCCACTCATCAGTGTTCATTACTACTCAAAAATAAATATATATTAAGGAAATGTCATTTGGTCATAACTATTATTTAATATGAACACACTACTAACTTTATTTTTTCTCACAGTGATCTTCACTGAAATGCTCGTGTTTTTCTTTTTGAACCTGTATCTACTAGAAAACTGTATGGAATATTACTTTGTATAGACTAACTAGAATATATGTATTCTGCATCTTACTGTATGTATACTGTTATACTATCTAATTATTGTATATTGTTTGTATTTCTGTGGAGCTTTTCTTCCCGGGCCTCTGCTGAAAATAGGCTTTTGGCACAGTCAGACTTTCCCAGTAAACAAATGTAAATAATAAATAAATTTACCCCCATAACAAGTACCCCCATAACAAGTGGCATACATTCTCTCTTTACTATTCCCATTTTTAAATACCTTCATCACCTCTACAGTTTGCATACCTTTTTCCTCTCATCTCCTCTCTTCATGTGCTCCATCAAAACCAACCTACCCCCACTATATCACACATGCACTCCACATTCTGCAACTCTTGCCCAGCCTTCCTTCTCTCCCTTTTTCAAGGCTTAGATCATCTTCCAGCTCAATTTTGTTCCCAGATTTCCTGCTTTCTTAGTGCACTAAAATCACATTTTTGTTTTTAGTGCTGTCTCTCCGCACCACAACCACCACAATTACCCAATTCCTTTTCATTCCTACTAAACTTGTCCTAATTCTTAACTCTTTTTTTCCTTTTTTTCTTTGTTATAGGCCTGTGGGAGGTTTCTCCATTCTACCTAGTGTTCTTTTGCTTTTCTCTCTGACTTGGGAGAAAGGTAGATTGCACCACTGTGACGATTAGTGAAAGGCCTGTCTAGCACCTCTTACATTTCCTCATCAGATTTAAAAGCAGTTTTGGTATTTACTGACTGACATGCTGCCACTGTCTGCTGCTGTGCTTCTGAAACCCAGACCCAATTCCTGCATCAAGCTTCCATTTCTGAGCAGTCCATGAATCTCAGTATCTCTCTCTTATCTCAGGGTCTCTTATTCTGTAGATCATTACTACATGAGCTTTCTAATCCTATCATTTAACAACTGCCAACTGATAATGCAGCAAAATGCCTGGAGCATAAGTACACTGCCTCTTCACACAAAGCTACACAACGTGGAACAGCTCTGGACAACACCAGTGCTCAAATGGGAGAGGAGGATGCAACTACACCATACTCTAGGCTTAGATGGTAGCAGTAACAAGCATTGGTCAACAAGTACTAACGATCACATATGCCTTTCCTTTGGTCTGGTTCTGCATTTCCTCTAATCTTCTCTTTTCTATGCTGCCTACGGCAGTGAAACCGAATCAGCATCACCCACAACCAGCTCATCATTTAAGGACCCTACAAAGGACTGAGCCGTGCTGTCTGCTAACAAACTAAGTCACGTGAATATGGGATACAACAGAGACCTCGTTTCTGATAAAGGAACCACCAAGGAAAAGAATAGTAGCAGTAAAAACTACCACAGAGGTTCCAAACACGGCAAAAACGATCTTTGCTTTGTTTTGTTGATTCTTTTATTCTAAAAAATACAAACAGGTAAGCGCTTTCACGGATAAAAAACTCCACTTCATCAGATCATGTTAAACACAATGTAACAGATGACTATTTAAATGTTACAGCAGCCAATCAAGTACAAGTCCAGAAGGAAGGGAAAGGTCAGTACAATTAAATTACATACTGTAGTGTAAAATAGACTTGCTTTGTGCTGGCAATTGAAAGCAGCTCACATCCACAATGTTAAACACTATCAAACTAATGCAGCCTTAAAAACGCAACACATATACATGCATAAAAACAGAGATACGAAAGATTTTTTGTCTCAACTTAGTAATTATGTTGATGTTATTGCAGGGCCATGCTTCTTTGTTACCTTAGATATTGCCTCTCTTTTTACCGTCATACTGAATGATTGGGGGATAGAGAATGTTAGACGTATACTACTCACACATAATACATCCACTGACAAACTTCATCTTCTCTGTACCCTCCTAGAAATTATCTTGGAGAACAATGCTTTTGTTTTCAATGACGTTTTCTATTTGCAAAAAGTTGGCATGGCTATGGGCACAGCTTGTGCCAATAGCTACGCCAACCTAACGTTGGTTCATTGGGAAAACCAGTACATTCTATCCAATGACAGCTTTGGCACAATGATTAGATGATATACGCGCTTTGTGGACGATATTTTTTTGTTGTGACAGGGCCTGAAGAATCCTTGCTAGAGTTCTTTCAGTATATAAATGGAGTGAACACTTTTTTGAAATTTATCTATAAATATTCCTCTACTCTTGTAGAGTTCTTAGATGTACAGATCAGTAGGGATGTCCTATATTCCATGTCCACAAGCCTTTAAAGGAAAAGTGTTAGAAGGAATAACATTCTACACAATAATAGCATGCATCCTAAGCATACCAAACTAAATGTGCTTTGAGGGCAAATTTTCCGTATCATGCGTCTATATAATGAGGATGCACAGTTAGAAAAGGCACTCACCCTACTCAAGGAAGAATTTATAAACAGAGAATACAAGAGAGAAGTCATTGAAACATAAATACTTGAAGCCTGGAATTAGAGGGAAGGCAGATGTAAACCATATTTTAGTATTAATCATAGCCCTACCTCTGCACAGACTCCTGAACAAATTGTTGATCAGAATCGAACCCTTATGAATGTTGGCAATAACCTTAGGATGCCTTTGACCTATGCTAGCAACATCAGTATTGTATGTGATACTATCAGTGCCAACTGGGATATTCTTCTAAATATACCTGAACTACAAGGAGTGATTGGAAATAAGCCTGATTTTACATTTACAAACAACAGATCTCTCAAAAATCAACTTTGTTATAGACCATTGAATCCTCCTAGCTATGCCCAATCTGACAGAAAGGGTACCTACACCTGTAGAAGGTGTATGGATTGTATATGCATACACACTGGTGGTCATTTCATTCACCCCCAACTTGGTTTCAGTATTGACACTAGTTTCTATGCAGATTGTCAGAGCAAGAATCTGGTATACTTCTGTTTCTGCATCACTTGTTTTTCCTACTATGTAGGTAAGACAAACAGGACTTTCAAGGAGAGGATCCTTGAACATTTGAGAGACATTAGAAATGTGAAAGTATCCAGTGCTTTAGCTATGCATGTTAATGAGACAGGCCCCAGTCATAAGTTCAAGTTCTTTGCTTTAGAGTTAGTGCATGCTAATATTCGAGGTGGTGATCTATCAAACAAGACTGAATCCATAGAACAGAAATGGATTATTCAGCTACAAGCTGACAAACCCCCGGGTTTGAACAGCAAGGTATCAAGAAAACCTTTCCTTAAAGCAAGAGCTCTGAAACATCGTTAGCCCTTGCTGTTAATATGATAACATCAATTTTTTATCATGATGTTCTATGACTATATTTATATCTCTCAGTTATGCATTTGGTAGCATGTGCACGTCACACAGTTTACACACCATCCTGTCCTCATTTTTGTTAACTATACATTTAGTATCGGGCAGTTTTTATTAGTACCATACAATAGTCATACTAGTTCAACTACTTCTGTCTTTAGACTCTCAAACAGATTGACTGCCTTGTTTTTCCATTATTGTCCATGCTGATATAGCAAGTAATCAGCAGGATTTTTTAGATATTTTATTATTAGTTGCTGCTTTCACAAATGCTGCTATTTATTTGTATAATAATCTGTTTTTATGCATGTATATGTGTTGTGCTTTTAAGGCTGCATTAGTTTGATAGTGTTTAACATTGTGGATGTGAGCTGCTTTCAATTGCCAGTACAAAGCAAGTCAATTTTACACTACAGTATGTAATTTACATGTACTGACCTTTCCCTTCCTTCTAGACTTGGACTTGATTGGCTGCTGTAACATTTAAATAGTCATCTGTTACATTGTGTTTAACATGGTCTGATGAAGCGGAGTTTGTTATCCATGAAAGCGCTTACCTGTTTGTACTTTTTAGAATAAAAGAATCAACAAAACAAAGCAAAGATCATATTTGCCGTGTTTGGAACCTCTGTGGTTGTTTTTGCTGCTAAGTCACATGAATGTTGGAAAGCAAAGGCAACACCGCCATTTATTTATGTTTCTTTTATTAAGTATCTACAGATATGTTTTGGGAGATGGGAGGTAAACAAAGTAGTGAGAGAAAACTCTCACAGGCAAGGGGAAAACATGCAAACTCTGTATAGGCTGTGACTGAAAATCTGGACTGAACTTGAGAACATGGACCAAAGTTGCAGACCTATTACCACTGAATCACTGTGTTGCCCATATGCACTGTACATAGAGGAAAGGACACCTGTGGATACAGTAAATAGGTTATATCTTCATAATGATACTGATATATTTCATAAGGGTATTATAAGAGTGGAGATAACAGTGTATACCCTGAGAAGGTGGTTGCACAGTTGTTTAATGACTAACTTTTTTATTGTATAATTCTTATAGGTTCATAGGTGTGTACTAGGCTAATGGCCCTGGAGTCTTTACAAGCCTAGCCCATAGGATTACCCTGGCATTGTGCCACCCGACCTTAGTTCCCAGTGCCTCTGTTGAGTAGAGCCACTGGAGTGATTCCCGGGGTGAATTTTCTATTTCCCATCCACTCATCAAGATTTCTCTTGAAGAGGGCCAGTGAGGTGCTCTGTTTGACATGTATGGGAAGTCTATTCCATAGCATGGGCAGTCTCTGGGTTATGAACCTGTCCCTCCAGCACATTCTGTTGATTGTGGTAATGAGGTTGAGGTCTCTGGAGCATGTGGTGCAGAGGGATTGGAATTTCTTTAGATGTGGTATTTCTAACAGAGCTGGGTCAGACATGGCTTTGTAAGTCAAGCAGAGATTGCCTCTAAGTAGGTGACATGAGACAGAGAATAGTTGGAGTTTTTTTGAGTCTGTCCTTATAGGACAACTGCTTAAGGCCTAAGATCCTCTTTGTGAGGTACTTTTGTGGCCTCTCCAGTTGTTGCAGATGTCTAGTGAGGTATATGCCAAATGGGGCATTGTACTTGATGACTGGCCTAATGAGGGAAGAGTAGAGGGAGACAATGACCTTTCTTCCTGGATGCAAAACCCTTAGTAATGAGATGTGCTACATAGAAGGACTTTCTGACCACAGTGGCAATATGGTGGTCAAAACAGAGGTTGCAGTCAACCTGTGTTCCCAGATCTCTTATAACACCTTCTGTGTTCAGTGGACTACCATCGATGTGGTAATTCATGGGAACTGGGTTTTTCCCAAAGGGGATGATGGCACGTTTTTTGGCATTGAGCTTAAGGCCATGGTTCTGACACCAGTCGTTGGTCTCAGTGAGGCCTTTCTGTAGGATGTCAACATCACTTGGGGAGTTAATAATGGCTCCCAACTTGCAATCATCTGTGAACTTTGTCAGCCAGAGTCCCTTCATGTTGGTCTGGACTTCTGAGAAGTAGATACCAAACAGGAGGGGACCCAGGACCAATCCCTGTAAGACTCCACTTGTGACTGGTAGGCAGTCTGACTTGGAGTTAGTTGCTTTCACACTGTGGGTTCTACTTGTGAGGCAGTTTGCAACCCACCTAGTGATATAGGGGTTGTTGCCTAGCTTAGTGAGTTTTTCTATGATTCCTGAGTGGGGAATGGTATCAAAGGCCTTGGCCAGATCAAGGTAGGCTGTATGAACCACCTTGCCTTCCTCCACAGCTCTGGTGACTGTCTCAAAAACATCGACCAAATTGAGCAGGCCTGATCTACCCTTCACAAAATCAAACAGTGTGGGATCCAGAGTTTGGAGATTCCCTATATCCTTGTTTATTAGGTCCATGATGAAGTGTTCCATAGCTTTGCATATCAGACTTGTTAGACTAATGGGACGATATAGTCACTCCTCCTTTGTGCAGAGGGATGACTGTAGTAGTGCGTCATTCTGTAGGGACAATGCCTGAGGTGAGGCTGTGATTGAACATGGCACACAGGTGAGGTGTCAGTTCACTCTGTAGTTCATGTAGAACACAGCCAGGGATATTGTCAAGTCCCATAGAAGCTGTATTCTTGGCCTTGGACAGTGCTGTTTTAACCTGTGCTGCAGTAATACTGTGCCTGACAATCTACTGGTATTGTGATTGGTCCTTTGGGAGGGGGCTAAAGTTAGGACTGAATCTGTCGGCCAGTATATTGGCAATATGTGTTGGCTCAGTATAGGAGATACCATTGTGCAGTAGCTCAGAGCAAATCTGGGTATTGCCAAGGATATTCTTTACATAACTATAGAAGGCCTTGTGGTTGTCTTTACTATCTGCTGCAATTCTGTTTTCATAGCTAGCTTTAGAAGATTTGATGAGGGATCTCAACTTTTGTTGAAGCTGATAAGGGAATTTTTCCAGTCTTGGGACTTAACCTTATTCCACATCAGTTTCCTCCTTCTGTTGTAGAGTTTGTTTATGGCAGGGAACCACCAGATTGGCTTCCTTGTTTTGGAGGAGAGTGTCTTGGTTCTATTGGGTATGGCCTCCCATAGGCCTATAACAAGGAAACCTTCTTATCTTATTTACCAATACTTCTTCCTGCATTTGCAATATTAAATCACTTTTGTTCTCTACCTTAAAACAGATTCGAACCAGTTTGTACCACAGATTTATATGTATGCTCATATGTATATTTAGTGTCTCAGTACTGGTAAGTGGCAGTTTTTATGGGAGGGCCTAACTGCTTCAATTTGTATATAAAACAGGGTATTACTAATAAGTACTACCAATAAGTAAGTAATTCACTTAAAGGATTCTATGAAGAAAAGAAATATAATAATTTAACTGGATATGTGCAAGAGTGAAGATATATTCCCTACTGTTGTGTAAGATGAAGCTGTCTTTCTTCAAATATGGAATTTCTAGTAGCAGTGGTGGTACTGCGGTAGCGTTGTTGCCTCATAGTTAGATGTTGCACGTTCGATTCTCAGTTAGAGCATCTTCTGTGTGTCGACATGCATGAATGGGTGTTCCTTTGTTGAAGGTTGTGCATTAGACCCGGCAAGCCAGCACATAAAAATCTACTGCCAATCATTAGCGGACCGGAGTTCTGTTGTGGCGACCCCTAACCAGGCAAAGCCGAAAGACAGTTATTCCAGGGAGACAAGTCAGAAAAGTAAAAAAAGTTCCATTAGTTCCTATTCATATTAACTTCTGCATACACAGAAAGAAGGCAGAGGGCAAGCTTCCAATAGAAAACACACAGACTGAAACTGGATACTGACCAACTGGGAGGTAAAATGTACGAAATCACATAAGAAAAAAAAGACTTGGGATCAGCAAAATAACTAGTATGGGGAGAAGGGACAGCTGTACTGGGTGCAAAGTACTAGAGGGCACTATCAACAGATGCTTATCCATCTTCAGTGTAGTGAATTACTGGCATCCATATGCTGGTATTGCATTTGAGGGCACAACTGAAGTGCTCAGTGCTCCGTGTGTGGAATAAACTGTAGCAACTGCTTGCTGCATTGTAGCAAGCAGTTTGCTACAGTTTATATGGGAAGACATAGTTTTTAGATCTAAAGTATTTTAGTGCTGTGTGTGTGTGTGTGTGTGTGTGTGTGTGTGTGTGTGTGTGTGTGTGTGTGTGTGTGTGTGATGTTACATTGTAGCAAGCAGTTTGCTAAAGGTTAAAAGTTTTTTTTTTTATTTTAGATTGGAAGCACTTTAATACTCCCTATGTAACATAAACTGTAGTAACAGCTTGTATGCAGTTTACAAAGAAAAAAGAGACTGCAGCAACAGCTGGCTTGCAGTTTATATGCTCCTCAACTTAGGGATGTGGCGGATTGGAGGATGGCATTGGGTGGCAGAATAGCTATATATACCTCTCCTCGAGATTGTCAGAAGGATCTTCCAAAGCATGTAAACGGAACAAGTTCTTTTTTTTCAAAACAGGTTTATTGTTTTAACATACAAGAGAAATATCATAACAATTTTATACAAGTAATTAAAAATAGATATGATTATAACATTCAACAAAACAACTAAAGTATTTACAAAGACATCCACTACAATCAGATCAATTAATTAAACTAAAATACCATGCTATTGAAATTAGGATTTTTTTAACAAATTTTGCAAATTATCCCATACAATATAATAAGATGTTTTTCTAGTTGTTCTTGACCTAATTGTGTTTATTTCCATATGGCACACTATATTCATAACATTTTTAAATTCATTGAACGAAGGAGGTGTATCTGAAATCCAATTTCTGGTTATTATTTTCCTAGCCACTGCTAGAATAGACCATAACAAGGGAAGCTTAACCTTTTTAACACTTTGAGGTACAGGTGTGTTGAATAATATAAGAGATTTAGAAATAATGAAATTATCTGTAAAAAGAGCCTGCAAAAATTCATTAATTGACTTCCAGTATTCTTTCAATTTTATACAGTCATAAAACATATGAGCCCAGTCAGCATTAATTTCTACATTACATCTCTTACATAGATTATCTTTATTATTTATTTTATTCATCATCAAAGGTGTATAAAAAGATCTATGTAAAAATTGCCATGTATAAAGTCTCCAGATAATGGAAGACGTAGTTCTATAGGCAGATTCCAATATATATTGTTTATCTTGTTGATTTGGTGGGTCCCCATTAATAGAAGTGAAATAATTCCAGTATGTATCTACACTTTAAAAAGTTTCTTGTCTGATAATTTTATGTATGTATGAAAGTTTACCTTTATCAGAAACTTTATGTTGTAAATTTAATATCAAGTAATCAATCAGTGTTGGAATAGATTCTTTAACTGTTATAGACATTAGATCTATTTTATTAATGAGATGTTGTCTAAAGGTCTGAACCTCTAACCAGCAAGTTTCTCTTAGATCAAATTCTTGTTTTAAGAAATCTAGATTTTAACTTTATTATCAGATATCAACTGATACCAGTACTTTAGATCATTATCTATAGCTAAATGAGTTCCTTCAGAAGTAGATGACAAAAGCATACCCTGAGTATACATTATAGGGAATATAATAAAATTCCATTCCCTATACTTAGGGTGCATGAATATAAAGTTACGATAGCTAATAATAATATTTAATGGGTAACAAACCATATGTTTAGGTGTAATAGGTGAAGTACAAAATTCCTTTAGTAACCATAACATGGAGTTATTTACAATCATATTTTTATGTGTTAAGGAGATTTTCATGAAGTGCATACTAATTAGCTCCCAATAATCTTTCCATTTTGTGACATATGACTGATCTATTAATAAAGTAATAACTTTTACAATAGAAGAGATAGTATATAAATTAAAGTCTGGAAAAGAAATACCCCTTGAGACCAGCTATTAGTATGTTTCTTTAATGCAATCCTAGGTCTATTAGGTGCCCATAGGAAATTTAACATTAGTGTATTCAGTTTCTTGATAATTATTTTTGTAGGTGGAAGTATTATTGATTGTATTAAGTATAAAATCTTGGGGAATATTATCATTTTAATAATTGTAAGTCTCTCCTCCATAGTAAAAACATATTATTCCAGGTATTAAAAAGATTTTGTATATTAAGAAAACAGGTATTATAATTATTATATATAATAGATTTAATATCTTTAGATAGTATTATACCTAAATAAGTTATCTGACCTGAATTGGGTACATATTTAGTAAAATCACTAATGAGAATATTTTTTGTGTATATATAGGTAGTATTTTAGTTTTTCTTCATTGAATATTAAACCAGAAATACTTTTAAAATTCATCATTTTATCAAATAGAGACTGCATAGAAGAATTAGATCCTGCTGATGTAATTAGAACATCATCTGCAAAATGTTGAATTTTGGATGTTGTATTTTCATCTATTTCAAAACCCTCTATGTCAGTACTGTTTCTGATCAAATTAGCCCAAGGCTCCATTACTAAAGTGAATAATAGTGGAGAAAGTGGACATCCTTGTTTTGTACCTTTAAAAATGGGTATTTTTTGTGAAACATATGTTCCTACCTTAATATAAGCCAATGTTCCTTTGTATAAATGCTCAATTAGATTTACAAATGCATCTGAGAAGTTTGTGCACTTCAGTAAGGTAAACAGATAGTACCAACTTACTGAATCAAATACTGAACTTATATCAGGACTAATAAGTGTTAAATCTTTCTTTTTCCTATTTGCAAAATCAATTAATGTTAAAGTTCTTCTTATATTATCAAAAGTATTTCTATTTACAATGAAGCATGTCTGATCTATATCTATAATGCTGGGGATGATTGTCTTCAATCTATCAGCAAAAATACTCATAAACATTTTATAATCAACATTAAGTAATGAGATGGGCCGATATGAAGTACATCTAGTTGGATCTTTATTAGGTTTTAAAATTGGCGAAATAAATGTATATTGCCAAGATGGGGGGGTTATAACTCAGTTTGGGCCAAAATAAAAACCTTATGTATTAATGAATATGTACTTTTAGAAAGGATTTTATATATCTCTGGCATAATACCATCATTACCCGGTGCTTTGTTTGATTTAAGCTTATTTATTTGTGTAATAACCTCTGTATATGAAATACTTTTGTCCAATAGTTTAATCTGTTGTTTATTAAGCTTTTATTCATGTTTGTGGTTATAAACTCCTTTATTTTATCTTTAGGTTCCATGTTAATGTTATTATGGTTAATTTTGTGAAAGTGATTTCTAAATTCATCTAGTATTTCTGGTATACTAGAAACATTCTTCTTTTTCCTTAGAGAAAAGATTTCTTTGATATGGTTTTGTTTATTCAACCTTTTGTTTTATTTTTAAGTCTATGTAAGTATTTGGGGCTTATTGAATAAGACAAAAACTTGTATTTCTCTAAAGTTATTTTAACTTTATGAGTTAAAATTTCTTTGTATTTCTCATTTAGTTTGTTTATTTCATCAATAACTTTCTTGTCCATAATATTTTCTTTATTATTATGTTTATAAGAGTCTAATTTACTTTGAATATCTAACAATTCCTTATCCCAAGATTTCCTTTTATTATTATACCATCTGATACTTTGTCCATATAGATATGATTTTAAGGCATCCCAAACATAGACAATGGAGACTTCAGAGGTATTATTTATGTCTAAAAATGTTTTACTTCTGAAAGTATATATTCTTTATAGTCTTTTAGTTGAGTTAAGTATGCTGGTATCCTTTTGATCTGAACATTATGAGTATTTTTTATCATGAATTCAAAAACAATTGAATTATGATCAGATATAGGACATGAAATGATTTTGGAATTAATTAAATCTGTTACCATCTGGTTAGAAATAAAGACCCTATCTATTTTTGAATACGTTTTGTATCTGTTAGAAAAAAAGGTGTATGGTAATGATTTTGAATCTATCTGATTATTAATATCATTCAAATGATAAGAATTAGCAAAATCATTTAAATGTTTTGCATTAGATGTAATTCTTCTTTTCCTATAGTGGTAGTATCACTTTCATGTAGTATACAATTAAAGTCACCAGCTAAAATAATATCTCCTATAGAGAATTATATGATCTTATCAAGATGATGTTTCACTGTATTAATACCAATTCCAGGTATCCAATATACATTAATTAAAGTGTAAGTCTTCCCATTAATTTGTATTGTAACCATACAAAACATCCCTTTGTCATCCTGATAAGACTTAATGGTTTTAGGAATGGGCATACTTTTATTCCATAAAATAGCCACTCCTCTTTTTTCTGAGTGTGCTCTGAACTAACCAATACTGTATATTTGTTTGTGGCTAGTTTATCAATATCTTTTTCAAGAGATGGGTTTCTTGCAGGAAGACTAAGTTGGCCTTATGTAAATTAATGTATCTTATTAGGCTTGCCCTTTTACACGGATTATTCAATCCATTAATGTTTAAAGAAATTCCTTTTAAAGATGTCATTTGGCATTTTTAAAACTTAAGAATCTTATGATCAAAATAACAAATAACAACATAAGTAATGTTACATCTCCTCCTTTAGGTGTACCTTTAAATATAGCTGTATTTATTGAATCTCTTATGGGATTTTGTATAGGATTCAATTTTGTTTGTAGTGACAATGAGTGTACAAAATATATTGTGGATGTCAAAACTATATACATATAACAATGAACAAGTGAAAAATATGTAAGGATTAAACCTTGCATCCAGCCTGGAGTTAAACACTCCAACTTAGAGTAGTATTTACCACTCAAGTTAACCCCCTACCCTAAGCAGCAGTACCTCAGCTACCACCTTATCAATTTAATACTAGTTATATTTAACTTAAATTAACAGCTTTCAATTCAATTATCTAGCAAGACAAGACTACACATTTGATAAAACAGCATCATATAAACTAAAATAAACTTTTTTTTAAACTATTCATACTACTATATACATCTATGTAATATAATACACTTGTATTCAAATAGCATTCAAATAATCTTGATATTAGGAACCAAGAGGAGAGAGAGAAATAAAAGACGTGAAAGAGTGAGAGAGAGTGAAAGAAAGAGAGAGAGAGAAAAAAAAAGGAAGGCATATTTGCATATTAATTTATTCAAAGTATGTAAAAATAAGTTCTAACATTCATTTAAATCAAAAACTTTGGCTAATATGGTTCAGACATTACATATATTAAGATGCATCTATTTTCTGTCATGTAAATGCAGTCAACAGCTTCCAAAAAAAACCTTGAATTGCTTGTATATGAGCATTTTACTCATACTCATTATTGTCAATAGAATAAAATATTATATTTATAGAAATTGTTATAAATCATACTGCATAGTTATGCAAATTCTCAGAAACACTTGCATTATTGTAAAAAGCCATCTGTATTTTGTATGTCTATACTACTGCTTTAAAATATATCACATGACAATTTCTTCCAGAATAGAGTTATAAAGTTATTTATGCTTGTCAATCAGATGAATTAAATGAGTTATAGTAATGTATATGTTTGGAACATAAGTTTTAACACAGATTAGTATGCTGCAGTCAAGTAGATTTTCAAAAACACTTGAATAAATGTTTCATTTTCTATGCCTTCTAAAATAAGACATTTCCTTACTACAAGAAACTGCATCATTTAAAATCATTATAACTGACATATTTTATGAATTATAACATAGATATTTAAGTAATTATATAAACTAACTCACATTTAAATGTTAAAGAGTTCATTTTCCTTCACATAGTTGCATTTGCATCAGTTCTACTTCCTGGTAGAGTGTTCTTCCTGAATCTGTGATGTGTCAGTGTGATATCTGGGTCAAAGGTCAGATTGACTGCTTTCAGCTTCTCTGTGAGAATTCTGAGAGTTGAAGCTTTTAAAACAACTCAAGGACACTGTTCATGAGGTAGCCCACATCCCAGATTGTCTCTCTGTAACATTTTGGCGGGAAACTTGTTAAAAACTAGTGACAAACATTCATTTAGCAGTGTAAATGCATCTAAACATGACAAAACCTTCGCAATGTATTTTACAGGTTATTACAGCCTCTATGTAAGTGAAATTAAGCCCAAAGTTATTAATAAGTAATAAAACTCAATATTTTGTCCCAACTCAATTTTTATGCAAATCTTATTATTTACTGTGTCTATATGATCAAAAGCATTTCTATATATTAATATGAAAAAAAATAAAGAGAAAGAATAAAGAAAAGAAAAAGAGAGTAGAAAATAAAAGAGTGTAAAGCAAAAATAAAAAAATGTAAGAGAAAGCTATAAGAAGTATATGCAATGGAATATTACTTACTGTTTATATTAATAGAGTTAAAAATAAAACATATTATTTACTATTATTTAGTTCTAATTATTATTAGTTAAAGCATGACAGATTATTTACAAACAAGCATAAGCAGTATAATCAAGAAAGTATAATTAGGAATAGCATTTGAAGAACATATAAACTTTTTACAAGGAATAAATATGTTATTATTCTATTAATCATATTTTCATTACTCTTCTCTCCTGCCCTCCCCACCCTTTACCCACTACATAATCTAAATAGAATGTCATTGTTTAAACAAAGAAAAGAAGAAAAGGAGAAAAAAGAGAAAAAATGTATCAAATTACTGACCTTACTTCTCTTTTCAGAAAGAGAAACAAATTGAATAATAGCTTGTTATTAGTTCCTCAGATATTTTGACTGGTTATGAAACAAAACATTTCTTTGCACACAGAGAATAACTTTGATTAAATCTTTTCAGAATATTTGTGGCTTTCTGGAAATGCAGGAACTATATTTAAAAGATTAATAATGAAGTAAAATGATGAAAGAAAAAAAAAAAACATAGAACAAATCATTTGTTTTTAGTCTCTTCTTCTTCTCTGAAGTCTTCCACGAAGTTTCAGTTGCCAGTCTCTTTAATGAAGGACTAGCCCATTCCATTTCCTCTATTTTATCCAAAATCTTATTTTTTTGATAAACAGTAAAGCAGAGTCTAAGTCATCAAAACTTTTAGGACCATCAGGAAGGAAGATTTTTAGCTTGGCAGGAAACAGAAGGTATGTTTTAAACTGTGCTTTTTTAAGCTCCCTTATTAGTGGCAGAAAAACTTTTCTTTTAGCTATTACCAAGGAAGAATAGTCATTGTCAAAACGCACAGTTGTCTCATTAATCTTAACAGGAGCTTTAGCCCAAGCAGATTTAAGAACCATCTCTTTATCAAAAGATGATAGAAATCTAACTATAACTGATCTAGGATAGTTTTTGTTAGAGTTAGTATTAGCTATAGATCTATGTGCGTTTTCGATACCAAAAGAGAATGCTTCTGGTTAATCTAAAGTTTTAGGGAGCCATGTTGTTAAAAAGAAGTAATATTGTTACCTTCAATATTTTCTGGCAGTCCAAAAATCCTAATGTTATTGTGCCTAGATCTATTTTCCAGGTCATCCAGCTTTGTTTGTAAATGTGTATTTTGTTTCAGCAGAAACTCAATGTTGATTTCCTCTTCTTGGATTCTATTTTCCATGTCATTCACAGCTTCTTCTATGCCTGTCATCTGGATCTTCTGTTGTTGCAGGTCTATATGTAACAAGTCTATTTGTTTTGTAGTTTTTCTATGAAGGTGTCTATTTTAGTATCCATTTTATCCATCTTAGCAGTAAGTTGCTGGATTATAGTTATCAGAGACTGAAGTTCTTTCTTGATGCTGGAGTCTTGAGAATTTGTCTTACTGGAACTCATTTCAGAGTGATAAACTGACAGGAAAATTTCCAAAGTGATTTCTGACAGGAATATTGTTAAAATTTCCTTTCTTTTTTAGATATAGTTCAAGAACTATATAAAACAAACATATTTAGAAAGAAAATTACTTCAAAAATTAATTTTTTAAGTAATTAATTCCTGTCAGTGTAATGAAATTGGTGGAGCTGAAGAAATCTGCTGCAATCCTGTGTTCATCCTTGGCCACGCCCCCAATGGAACAAGTTCTGATGGTGGTGATGACAGAGAATATGAATACATGGAATAGGCATGCTGACCACAAAGCCAAAACATGAAACACATAAATGTGATAGTTTAAGTCAGAACTATTTATTTATTTTGTTTTATTTTAGGCTCAATTATTTATGCATTTACTTATTGTATTTCATTGTAAAAATAATTTCTGCAGGAACACTGGATCTGTCCCTGCTCCTCCCCAGGCTGAGGCTCTCTAACACAACTATTCACTGTTCACAATGTGCCCTGATGTTTGACACACAGAATAACACTGTTCTACATTAATTATTATCACTCTATAGACATTTCCATGGCACCATAACATTGTTTTATACACCAAATTATGCATAGTTTTGAACTATACTGTGTACACTCTTCCTGAAATAATTTGCACTATTGATAGGGTCTGTCTTGTAGTGTGGCTAATTTGAACTGTACAAGACCCAAATGTCAAATACTTTAATAGTTGTACATAAATACCAGATAATGTCTAAAGGTAGATTGCATAAGACTTGTACATAATTACAAGATTTCTTACATAAAGTTTAAATGTCTATTGTATAAGGCTTGCACATAACTACCTGATCTAATATGTGAATGCCTTTGATGTTTGTCTGTAATGTTTTTTATTATTAATTAAGTTTTTACCCTGGGTCTGCATTGAAAAGGGGTTGGATATCCAGTTGTACTTTTCTAGAAAACAAATGCAAATAAAATAATAGATATAAAAATGTACTTAAGTATTCTGATTTTTTAATAACTACTGCCTTAAAATTAAGGGTCTCATTGGCCCCTTGGAATTTGTAGACATCAAACAAAATTTACAAAAAAAAAAAAAACTTGTTTTTTAGAAATAAATTCAAATATCCACCCCCTCCAACATTTGTTCACATAAAAGTATGTATTTTTAATTGCTTCTAGTTATTCTGTGGATCATTTGTATTTTTAGTCATCATTGTGTCATCATCATCTTCTTTCGGCTGTTCCCATTAAGGGTCGCCACAGTGGATCATCTGTTTCCATTTCTTCCTGTCCTCTGTATCATGCTCTTTCACACCAACCGCCTACATGTCCTCTCTCACCACATCCATAAACCTTATCTTAGGCCTTCCTCTTTTCCTCTTACCTGGCAGCTCCATCATTAGCATCCTTTTCCCAATATACCCAGCATCCCTCCTCAGCACATGTCCAAACCAACGCAATCTCACCTCTCTTGCTTTGTCTCCAAACTGTCCAACCTGAGCTGACCCTCTAATATACTGATTCCTAATCTTGTCCATCCTAGACACACCCAGTGCAAATCTTAAAATCTTTAACTCTGCCACATCCAGCTCTGACTCCTGCCTTTTTGTCAATGCCACTGTCTCCAACCCATATAACATAGCTGGTCTCACTACCCTCTTGTAGGCCTTCCCTTTCACTCTTACTGGTACCCGTCTGTCACAAATCACTCCTGACACTATTCTCCACCCATTCCACCCTGTCGGTACTCTCCTCTTCACCTCTCTTTCACACTCACCATTACTCTGAACTGTTGATCTCAAGTACTTAAACTCATCCACCTTTACCAACTCTACTCCCTGCATCCTCACCATTCCTCTACCCTCCCTCTCATTTACACACATATATTCTGTTTTAGCCCTGCTGACCTTCATTCCTCTCCTCTCTAAAGCATATCTCCACTTCTCCAGGGTCTCCTCAACCTGGTCCCTACTCTCACTACATATCACAATGTCATCTGCAAACATCATAGTCCACGGGGCCTCCTGTCTGATCTCATCTGTCAACCTGTCCATCACCACTGCAAATAAGAAAGGGCTCAGAGCTGATCCTTGATGTAATCCCACCTCCACCTTAAACGTATCTGTCACTCCCACCGCAGTCCTCACCAATGTCACACTACCCTCGTACATATCCTGTACCACTCTTACATACTTCTCTGTCACTCCCAACTTCCTCATACAATGCCACAACTCCTCTCTAGGCACCCTGTCATATGCTTTCTCTAAGTCCACAAAGATGCAATGCAACTCCTTCTGACCTTCTCTGTATTTCTCCAACAACACTCTCAGAGCAAACATTGCATCTGTAGTGCTCTTTCCTGGCATGAAACCATACTGCTGATCACTAATCATCACCTCCCTTCTTAACCTAGCTTCCACTACTCTTCCACTACTCTTTCCCATAACTTAAAGCTGTGACTGATCAATTTTATCCCTCTGTAGTTACTGCAGCTCTGCACATCACCCTTATTCTTAAAGATAGGTACCAAAACACTTTTTCTCCACTCCTCATGCATCCTCTGACTTACCAAAATGTCATTAAACAATCTGGTTAAAAATTCCACTGCCATTTCTCCTAAGCACCTCCATGCTTCCACTGGTATGTCATCTGGGCCAACAGCCTTTCCATTCTTCATCCTCTTCATAGCTGTCCTTACTTCCTCCTTGCTAATCTGTTTCACTTCCCGATTCACTATCCCCATATCATCCAACATTCTCTCTCTCTCTCATTCTCTTCATTCATCAGCCCTTCAAAGTACTCTTTCCATCTACTCAACACACTCTCCTCACTTGTGAGTACGTTTCCCTCACTATCCTTTATCACCCTTACTTGCTGCATATCTTTCCCAGCTCTGTCCCTCTGACTAGCCAGTCAGTACAGGTCCTTTTCTCCCTCTCATACAACTCTCCATATGCCTTATCCTTAGCCTTCGCCACCTCTCTCTTTGCCATACGTCTCATCTCCTTATACTCATGTCTACTATCTTCATCTCTTTGACAATCCCACTTCTTCTTCACCAGCCTCTTCCTCTGTATACTCTCCTGTACTTCCTCATTCCACCACCAGGTCTACTTGTCCTCCTTCCGCTGTCCAGATGTCACACCAAGCACCTTTCTAGCAGTCTACCTTACTAGCTGTGCTGTAGTTACCCAGCTATTCAGTAACTCTTCACTGCCTCCCAGTGCCTGTCTTAACTAATCCCTGAACTCCACCTCACAATCACCCTTTTTTAACTTCCACCATTTAATCCTTGGCACTGCTTTTACACTCCTCCTCCTATTCTTGATCACCAACATCATCCTACAGACCACCACTCTATGCTGCTTAACTACACTTTCCCCTGTCACCACTTTACAGTCTCCAATCTCCTTCAGACTGGCCTTCCTACATAGGATATAATCCACCTGTGTGCATCTTCCTCCACTCTTGTACATCACCCTATGCTTCTCCCTCTTCTTAAAATACATATTCACCACAGCCATGTCCATCCTTTTCACAAAATCCACAATCATCTGACCTTCTGCATTCCTCTCCTTAACACCATACCCACCCATCACTTCCTCATCCCTTCTGTTAATTTCACCAACATGCTCATTGAAGTCCGCTCCAATCATTAGTTTCTCACCCTTGGGTACACTCACCACCACTTCATCCAACTCACTCCAAAATGTTTCTTTCTCATCCATCGCACACCCAACTTGTGGAGCATATGCACTAACAACATTCATCATTACACCATCAATTTCAAGCTTCATAAACATCACTCTATCAGACACTCTCTTCACCTCCAAAACACTCTTGGCATACTGCTCCTTTTGGATAACTCCTACCCCATTTCTCCTGCCATCCACACCATGATAGAACAATTTGAAACTGCCTCCTATACACCTGGTCTTACTTCCCTTCCATCTGGTCTCTTGCACACCCAATATATCAACCTTCCTTCTCTCCATCATATCAGCTAGCTCTCTCCCTATACCAGTTATACTGCCAACATTCAAAGTTCCTACCTTCACTACTACACTCCTAACCTTCCTCCTCTCTTCCTGCCTTCGGGTATGCCTTCCCCCTCCTCTTCTCCTTCAGCCAACAGTAGCCCAATTTCTGCCAGCAACCTGTTGGCTAACAGTACTGGTGGCGGTCGTTGTTAACCCAGGCCTCGACCGATCCGGTATGGAGATATGAAATGTTCTCCACATAAGTCATTTGGTAGAGGTTTTACGCTGGATGCCCTTCCTGATGCAACCCTTCCCATTTATCCAGGCTTTGGACCAGCACAAAGAAATGCACTGGCATGTGCATCCCCAGTGGCTGGGCTTGTAATTGTGATCAAAAATGTAATTAATAAACCAACATTGCTATGATTGCAAGTAAAATTGCTTTGGAGGATATAAGTCCTTTCTTTGGACTGACTTGAAATAAAAAAGAATTACAAATCTATAGTACCTACACATATCACAAGTGAAGTATACATTTCTCGCCAGTATTTATTTTGCTACACTAGTATGAGGTACATTTTCCAAAATGTTCTTTAAATGGCTTCTTATATTACAAAAAACTTTTATGACCAACCACTTATTTTAACTTTCTGGCTGGGAACTTAAATCCTCTGTGTATTTTGAGCAATCTGTAGCAATGCAGTAGAACTGACAGTGTACACAAGAACCATGGACACTCTCCTTCTCTGTACTTCAGCCATCAAAGCATTTGCTGCAGCACAGCAGAATACTTCTACTATTGGGAATTAGAAATAGTGGAATGCATGCCTACCTCATGAATTACTGCCTCAGTCTTTATCATGGCTATAAAGCCCTTATTATTTATTGTTTTATCATACATTGATGTTCTTGGTTTACTCAAGCAAAGTGTTTGGCTGCATTTTTAACCTAAGATGATATTCATACCAACTAGGGAAAATTTGACCAGGGTACTTCCATTACATTTTCAAAAGTGCATGGGATTTTTTACATCCACCTGAGCTACTACCAACTCAGGCAGATGGGATGTCAAGTTATTGGTCATCCAAAGGGCAGAACACTCAGGAGTGCAGACACCCCCTTTTCACTATAATGTAGTATCAGTGTCAAATACCTGATGTGAGAATAAAGCATACAGCCTTCTGAGCTTCCAGTACAAAAGGCAGGTGTGCCACCTGTTGAGCCTCTGACATTATCGAGTGCTATGAATTAATGCACCATTACTAATAAAGAACATTAAAGCAAAAAAAACTGCTCTAACTGCAGCATGCCCATGGAAAAATGCTTATGTTATTTATTGCTTTTACAAATAGGAAATGAGAAGGAATTTGTTCATTTCCTAATAGTATGGACAGCTGTAGAAAGCAAGGGACAGTAGAGGAGGCTCTAGCTGATCTTATCCACAACAGGTGTGAAGTGTTATAAGAAATAATGTTATTTTGCCCTTTGATGTGTTCATTTACAAAAGTAGTTGCAGCTTTGTGGATGGAAAGATCTTCCTCTTCATATTAGAAGTTAACAAACTTAATGGGCACTATCTGGAGACTTTAAGTGTCACTGCTAATTGGAATGCTTTTAAAAAAACAAGAAAACTTTAGTCGATGTAAGCATGACAGTCAAAACATATATTCTATGGATTCTATTCCCACAGCAGATAGTTAGATTATCTTTCTACTACAGTCTCAGTAGCTCACAAGGTTCATAGGTTCATAGGTGTGTACTAGGCTAATGGCTCTGAAGCCTTTACAAGCCTAGTGCAAAAAAAAAAAAAAATAGCCCCGGTGTCATGCTACCCAATGTTATTTCACAGTGCCTCTATCTAGTAGGGCAACTGGAGTGACCCCCTGTGGTGAACTTTCTGTTACCCATCCACTCGTCGAGATTTCTCTTGAAGAGGGCCAGCAAGGTGCTCTGCTTGACATGACTGGGAAGCTTATTCCAGAGTATGAGCAGTCTCTGGGTGATGAACCTGTCCCTCTAGCATGTTCTGTTGATTGTAGTAATGAGGTTGTGATCTCTGGAGCATGTGGTGTGGTGGGATTGGGATTTCTTTAGGTGTAGCCTCTCCAGCTGTTGAAGGTTTCTGGTCAGGTACATGCCAAACAGGGAGTTATATTTGATGATTGGTCTAATGAGGGATGAGTAGAGAGGGATGATGACCTCTTTCTTCCTGGATGCGAAACCTTTGGCTATAAGATGTGACACATAGAAGGACTTTCCGACCACAGTGGCAATGTGGTGGTTGAAGGTGAGGTTGCGGTCGACATGGGTACCCAGATCTCTTATGGCCCCTTCAGTGTTCAGTGGGCTCCCATCGATGTGGCAATTAGTGGGAACTGTTTTTTTTTTTCCAAAGGGGATGATAACGCATTTTTTGGCATTAAGCTTAAGGCCTTGGTTCTGACACCAGTCATTGGTCTCAGTGAGGTCCTTTTGTAGAATGTCTGCATCACTTGGGGAGTTAAGTATGACTCCTAGCTTGCAGTAATCAGTGAACTTGGTCAGCCAGAGTCCCTCTGTGTTGGCCTGGACTTCTGAGAAGTAGATCCCAAACAGGAGAGGGCCCAGGATCAAGCCCTGTGGGACTCCACTCATGACTAGTTGACAGTCTGACTTGGAATCTGCAACTTTCACTCTGTCGGTCCTGTCTGTGAGCCAATTTACAACCCACCTAGTGAAATAAGGATTGATGCCTTATTTGGTGAGTTTATCAATGATACCCAAGTGGGGAATGGTGTCAAAGGCCTTGGCCAGGTCGCGGTTGCTGTATGTACTGACTTACCCTCATCCACAGCCTTGGTGTCTGTCTTGAAGAAGTCAGCTAGGTTCAGCAGGCAGGATCTCCCTTAACAAAACCAAACTGTATGGGGTCAAGAGTTTGGAGATTGCATATATCTTTGTTAAGCAGGTTCATGATGATGTGCTCCATAGCTTTACATAACAGACTCATCAGGCTAATTGGGTGATAGTTCCCAGGGTCTGTAGTCACTCCTCCTTTTTGGAGAGGGATGACTGTAGCAGTGCACCATTCATTAGGGACAAAGCCTAAAGTAAGGCTGTGATTGAACAGGGCACACAGGTGTAGTGCCAGTTCATTTTGTAGCTCATGTAGAAAACAGCTAGGGATATTATCAGGTCCCATGGATGCTGTGTTCTTGGCTTTAGACAATGCAGCTTTTACCTGCGCTGCAAAAATGTTGGGTACCAGGCTTTCTTCTGGTATTGTGATAGGGGCTTTGGGGGTATAGTTGGCACTGAATCTGTTGGCCAGTATGTTGGCTATATCTGTTGGTTCATTACAGGAGGTTCCATTGTGCAATAACTCAGAGTAAATCTGGGTATTGCCTTGGAGGTTCTTGATATAGCTATAGAAGGCTTTGTGGTTGTTTTTGGTGTTAGCTGCAATTTTGCCTTCATAGCTGGCTTTAGAGGATTTGATAAGGGATCTCAATTTTTTGTTGAGGCTGATAAGGGAGTTCTTCCAGTCTTGTGACTTCACTTTTTTCTGCAACAGTTTCTTTCTTCTGTTGTAGAGTTTATTGATGACTGAGGACCACCAGACTGGCTTACTTTTTTTGGAAGAGAGCGTCTTGGTTCTATTTGGTATAACAAGTTCCATGCATTTGTGCATGTGCTCGCACAGTGCATTGGTGTATGATTTGGCAGCCATGTATCTATTTTCCATTGGTATGGGTGCCTAGAAGTTAGCCACCTCTGTTTTTAGGAGCTGAAAGTCCGCTTTGGAAAAGTTTTTCAGGGTGGTCACCTTTGCGGGGGGGGGTGTAAGTGAGATGCAGATTTCCATGGTGATCAGTTTGTGGTCAGATTTAACCAGGGAGGAACTGACTATGGGTGTGGAGCAACAGTCTCCCATGTTGGTGATAACCAGGTTGAGGATGTTGCTTCCTCTAGTTGGGGCCAGAATGAGCTGGTCCAGGGCATTAGAACTGATGAATTCCAGGAAGTGTTGGGCTGGTGCATTGGTACTTGAATAGTTTTCCCAGTTGATGTAAGGGTAGTTGAAGTCACCCAGTAGAAGAGTATTGGGCTTGACCTTGATAGATTCCAGGGTGCTTAGGAACGTGGAGTGAGAGTCTAGGGACATGGTTGGGGTTCTGTAGCAGGCTATGAATAGTATCACCATCTTACCCAAGGTTAGTTGTACCTGGAGTATCTTGGATGCATTATGCTGGGCTACCAGTCTAGAGGTGTGCATATCCCTTATGAATATGGAGATACCACTGCCTTTAGAGCTTCTGGCCATATTCCAGGGCCAAAATGTATGGAATGAGTTGCAGCCTGGGGACGCAGGGGTGTTTTCTGCCTCTTTAAACCAGGTCTCCATTACATCTCAGATTTTGACATTCTCCATTTTGAGGAGAGCTTCGAATGAGTGCATCTTGAGATTTAGACTTTTAGCATTGAGCAGCATGACCCTCAGATTGCATTTGTTTGTAGCTCTTTGGAACACTGTCTAGAAAAGGCACTATAGGGGTGGCAAGAGCCTTAGCCAGTAGCCAGAATCCCAGGGGTAACAGATGCAGGCCATCTTTGGTAAAGCATCGAGGCCTGCCAGTCATGTCGTCCCAGGCAGATAGACACTGGATCCCCTTAGAATGACAGCAGAAACTTAGCCAATTGTTGAAGTCAATCATTTTCTGCTCATACTGTGTTATCATTCTGGGTGACGGCAGAATATTGCTCAGGGCTAGGGTCATACCTGCCTCTGCCACATAATCTGAGAGTTCCATCACATCTCTTTTCATGTAGGTAAGTCTCAGGTCATTCACACCCACATGGACAATGACTGAGTCATATTTGTACTTACTGTAGAGTGACCTGAGTGCATGTGTTATGTGACGGATCCTGGCACCTGATAGACAACTGTCACCTTCTCCTTGTTCAACCTAATGAGTGGAACATCAGTGTGTGTCACAATTGAGGCTCCTATGATTAGTACATTGAGCAAAGTGTTTTGTCTTAAGGGCTTAGGTTGAGGGGCAGACTGTGGTGGTGAGCTATGTGTTCTGTGGTTGGTGTTGTGTTGTGGTGGTCAAGTCCGTTTCTGTCTCGGGGATCTCTGTTGTTTGGGTACATTTTTTTGAGAGCCTCTGCAAAGCTGGGTGTATGGTTTGTGTTTCTATGTGTGAGTTGTGATAGTTGGTGTTTTGAAGGGCTGTGTGTCCCATGTAGTGTGTTGCAAGAGTTGATCTTCTCTTCTTGACCAGCTAGTCCAGTATTGGCTGGAGATTGCACAACTTTCAATTTGGTGATATAAGTGCATCTCTCACATGTATGAGTGTTGGGAAGTAAGAGGATACAATAACTTCTAGTGCAGAAGGCTGTGGGTTCTGTTCTCAGCCCAAGCAGTTTGATTAACTTTAAGGGGTGGGGGTGGGGTTGATGTAATGGTTAAGGTGTTTTTCCTCACAAAAACAAAGTACAGAGTTTGAGTCTCATCTTTGAAAGGGAAATTGGCCAACAAGGGCAGCTATGCCTTACTTACCCATAAGCTGTTCATGCTTCTACATTACTGTCTGCAAATGATTGGAATTACCTCAATATAGCTTTATTCTGTGTCTGTGACAATAACTGATTTTCTGTCTTGTACGAATATTACATTTTGTATGCCTTATGTCCTAAGTCATGGCTGAAAATGGTCTGAGGACCAGTTCCCTTGCCCTGTTAAAAAATAAATAAATTAAAAAATATAATGTTTTGAGTTACCTTGCCATCTGCTGAACTCTGTGTACCCTGCATCTTCCCAAATGCCCACTATACTGTTCACTCATTCCCTCTGTATACCCAGTCTTATGAAAATCAGCACCAGATCCTAAGGCAATACTAATACAGATGAATGGGGCTTTCCCTTTGTAGGCCTTACACACAGTCTCTCCTCTCACCAAAATCTGAACATGCAGTGTCCCATATGCACACCTCATGCAGGCAACTGTTTATAGTATGCCAGTGTTCCAAAAAGACTACTAGTAGTCAGTCTCCTGACTTCCATAACAAGGCAGTGATGAAGTGAACCCCCCCCCCCCTTCTCATCTGAAACAAAGGCAAATGGGCCCCACCTACTGAGCCTCACCTCCAAGGCCAGCATGTTGTGCTTGCAATCAAACCCTGGCTTCTTCCAGTACAGAAAAGTGAGAGCATGTTGTTATACTGTATTATATATTTTGATATCAGCAAGATCATAGTCTGAATGTTGAGTTACAACAGCAAATTCAGGAGCCTTCACTGTCATTTTTGAAGTCTGGGTCACTTTTATTTGTGATGGATTGGATGTAATACAGGGTTATGAAAAGGTGTAAGAAGTGAAGGTAACACACAAGAGGGGAAGTAGATATCTATTTCAATAGTATGGACTTTAGCTACAGATGTAGGGACGTGGGATACTAGCAATCTGAACTGTAGCTGCAATTTGATTGTTTTAACTAGCAGCAAAGTGCTACATATGGGTTATGAGATCAAATTATCCTTTTCTAGTTGTTTCCTTTCTCTATGGCTGCATAACAATGGAGCAAGCATATTTAAATGATGGGAGTTTGGGGGTGAAATTCATCCCTCAACATAAGAGGAGCAAGGGGAGGCTTATACTCCAGGAGAAAAAAATGTTCTTTTTACTTTGTTGAAAATCAGTGTTACCATTACATCAATTTCATTTAGGGGGCAGTGTTTATACCTTCAGTGTGTTGGCATAAATCAAAGACAAGGCATTCCTATTATTATCATATCTGAAAGATAAGAATGATTTCATTATGGGAACTCTTGACTCCTCTCTGCCATGTTCAAACATATCCCTTCTACAGATTAATCTGTTTAACACTTGTGTTATCTTTGCAGTTAATAAAAGAAGACTTTTTCCAAATATGACCATTAACTGATTTCAGATTGATTAAAGAATAAAATAAACTTTGAACAAAGACTGAAGATTAAACTAGGGAATAAGTGAGGAGTTAGACCAAACACAGCACAATTTTAGAACTAGTATTTAAAATATAAGGATACTGAGTAAAACTACAGCAGTTCAAATATATTCATTATTTTTTTTTATTTACCACTACAAATATATTAATTCATTTTTTTATTTACCAGTACTATGTGAAATGAGTTGAATCCACTAGTTGAAGCCCACTTTCAGAATACATAAAAGTCTGTTAATGGAAATATACTTGGCTAAATTAGGAGTTAATGTACTAGAGTAACAGAAATGAATTTGTTACATTTCAAAGCAAATGTTGCACCGGTTGCTTTAATGCAGAACAACATATTGTCTGTTAGTGTGTCGAATCATTTGAATGATATTTCCATTTGTACTCTACAAAGATGACAAGTCTTTTGGTTTAAGACATAATAATGACATACGTGTTGAATAATGACAAATCTGTCATTCAGTGCTGTCAGGCATGCCACAAACCGTAGCATTTGTATATACCTTCTGGGTAAACCTATAGCTGCAGGAATGAAAGCTGCACCCTGCCTTGTTACAATTTCAGCAGGTGTCCAGACAGTCACTGCTCTCTGGAGCACAAGACATCAGCAGGATACATACATGGACAGGCTCTCTACTTCTGTACTCGAAGGCATTTCAGTAGTTGTACTTCATATATATCCTAGCCACCAAGATACTATATGAAGAATACACACATAAAGTGAATGGCTCAGCTGAGTACACATACCTTTGATATTGCGTAATCACAATTACATGGGTTCTCTTCACCCATAAGTGGCTAGAATGCTAAATCAAATACTTAAACTATTATGTGACTTAATCTACCTCATTTCATAAAAAAATGCAAACTGAGCTCAACCAGTAGTAGGGGAAATTAAAGAAATAGAGCATGTATTAAACACAGAAATTGAATAACAAGCACCTTCATCTTTACACAGATCTCAGAGTAGTTCATTTCCATTTAATCTTATTCATTTATACTAATAAGAACATCATATGATATTATTAGAAAATCACATGACAAGTAATTATTTACTTGTTAATAAAAATATTCACTTAATCATGTTGCTTCTTTTTTAAACATACTTAAAATGAATAGAAACATTCAAACCTGAACTTTTACTGATTTGCCATTGAAACTTTTATGTTCATGCTTGCCTTCCCTACTTCCCTATTGTCCCATTTAAAATCTTTTTCTCACATAACAATAAAAAACAGAAACCTATGAAAATGACTGCTCACTGTGGATAAGTACATTAACTGCACTTTTGTTTTCAATAGAATAACAATGTTCATAGATTCTGTTTTGAACCTCCTTTTGATCTTCCTAATATAAAATGAACCACAAACTGCATACCAAAGCACAGCACAGATGACAAATCTTGTATTTCATGTAAAATAAGCAAGGTACTTATAATAAATTTGAGTAGAAGCTCAATAAAACATGGACTCTTTGAAGCATATCGACAAATTACATAACAGGCATTTTTATTTTCTGATTTTAACAGTATTTTTTACTTCTTTACTGTTATCATACTCAAAAACATTTTTTTTAATTCTTCCCCTTTTATTTATAAATGAGAGCTTATCTTCTATCATTTGAAATGCTTTTGATACTCTAGTTGTTGTACATAACTACAGAAAAAGTACCAGCCCCTTTTCCTTCAGGCTTATTAATATGTATCATTGTTGATTTTTCTCCAACGGTTGTGCTAGCCTGTCTTACCAAACCATCCAGGTATCTCCTGCACACAAATATTTCATGCAAACCCTATAGCAGCACCCTGATCAGACATGCACGAGCTCCACAGGCTGTAATATGGAAAGTATTTAAAAACTCAGAATTTTACCTCCATATAGAGCACATTTCTGTGACTGAACAGAACAGAAGAAGAAGTCAAAGTTAAAAGAAAAGGGTGAAAAAATTGTGTCACATAGAGATATAAAGATGGAGGAACAGCAGGAGCACGAGATATCGCTATTAAACATTTGTCAAGAGATTAAAGAAGTTAAATCCATTCTATGTGAAAATCTCCTGCAACAAGAAAAAAGAATAGATGATGTGCAGCAAGGTCTGAATGATTACTCTGCATACAAGGGCTATGAGAAGATAAAAGCTTGTCTAGATGCGGCAGAGGCTAGACTGGATTATTTGGAGTTCAAATGTATGGATATGGAAGACAGAGTGTGATGCAAAAAGATAAAGTTGGTGGGGAACAATGAAATGTTTGAGAAAGAGGGCTGTAAAGTAGTCATGTAGAAATTGTTAGTGGAGTGGAATGAGATGTATTCTGTCCAGATAAAGGTAGAAAGGGTGCATAGAACAGTATGGAGGACACAGAGGGATGCCACTCCCGACATCAACTGTAATCCAGTTCCTCATGTTTCAAATGAAGGAGTAGCTGCTTGCATGGCTATGACTGTCCAAGAAGAAGTAGATGATGGGGAAAGCACATGACTTCATAGATTCATGAAGCTTGCGCCAGACGCCGGAGTAGCGTCGGCAATCTAGCACCAAATATGGCCACCGAGCGATTCAGGTACGAGCTATTTCCACATACACTACCAACGTATGCCAGAGTTGTGCAGCTCCCAGCACATGTATGCTAATTACCCCATGCGCAGCAGTGTAGCATGCAAATGAAGGTATATAGCGATTCATGAAGTGGTGCAGGAGTAGCGTAAGGATGAAGAAATGTAAACCAAAAAAAAAACTGTTTACATTTTGTCAAACGTAAAATCGGAGCCATGAAAGCGGAACAAACTTACGTATTATAATGTTAATATATGCCAATGGCTAAATATATAGCCAATGGCATAAAAAAACATGCACAACACATAAAAAATAACATTTAATGTCATGGCCACATTAACGCAAAGTAAAACCGCAGTGCATCTGTGCGCAAACGGAATCACAAGGAAAATATATTTAGATGTCGTCAAACTGCAATGTAACACAATTCATGAATTTCCCATAATAGTCAATGGCACGCATGCTACATCACAACCATGGTGCAAGGGTTGCTAAGGGTCTGTGACAGTGTTCTGTGCGGTAACTAGGAATTAGTAGTCAATGCCATGCAAATGCCGGTGTAAGGATGTACCCCATGACATAGCAATTTAACACTGAGGAGTGGCCTGGAGGTAAACATGACATCAAGAGAGGGGTGCACCGCCGTAGCTGTAAGCACATTGGATCATTGCTAATCCAGGTTGCCTGTTGCTAAGCAAAGCCGCAGGATAGGGGTGTGGAAGTAGCCATAGCTTTGCTTAGCTGAGAGCACACAAGGTAACCAAAAGTGCATGTGAACGTGGATGAAAATGCGCTCGAAACCCGGTAAATGGCAGTGCGCGGCGCGCACCACATATGAAACAGGAAGGATACGGGAAGACAATAAGGAAATGCTGCAGTATGGTAACTGGAGTACAAATGAGTAATTAACACCTAGGAACTCACAGTGGGCCATTGACAACAGCTAACAAGGCTGCTAGCAGCTACCTGCAGAACAGGAAAGAGGAGGTGCCGTACAGCAAAGAAAAGAGAACTGTCACAGCAGAACAAAGCAAACTTGCAGTAGATCAGCTACATAACACATTTCCCAACACAATCCAGGGTTGTGAAAGTACAAAACAAGAAAGCCGGCAGCTGGACTCATGCCTGACAATGGGAGGGGAATCGGGTTGAAAATTGAAGTAAAGGACAATATATGAATCATGGCAGCCAAGTGTAAGTCAACACCAAAGGTCCCACAAAAGCAGTATCTGCTGTAAAGCCAATAATTAAGATACCCCGCAGCTGGAATTGCACAAACACACCCAATTACACCAGCATCATCCATTGCACAATAGTATAAGGTGTGAAAGTCCCACACACACACACTTGTGTATTCCCAGACACTCTGCACCATTGGTGTATACAGACGGGGAACTTTTAATATGTACATGTTAGGGGCTGCCACAGCTTTGATTCATCAGCATGTGTTGGAGACTGACGGTGATGTGGACGATGATGCTGACAACCATCTCAGGCACCGGAGGAGGAGGAGAGTGTTCAGACCTGGGTAACCTACCAGGGGCTACATAATCTGGAGATAGTAGAGCATTACAGGGTGGACAAGGACATCATACAGCAACTTGTTGAGCTGTGCCGGCCACACCTCAGAGCCAGAAGTAACAGAGGGGAACCCATCCCAGTGGACATGAAGGTATGTGTAAGCTTTAGAATACTAGCCACAGGTACCTTCCAAAGGCCAACTGGGGATATCATGGGGATCTCACAGGCATCAGCATCCAGGGTACACCACCAGTTCCTGGATGCCATGTTACCACATGCCAATGAGCACATATACTTCCCCCAAACGCAGGAGGAGTTGGCCAGCAATATGCGTCTCTTCCACTGTGTGGCACACTACCCGGAGGTACTGGGTGCAATAGACTGCATGCACATATACATCAAGTCACCACCTGGTGAGCAGGGTAGGCACTACATAAACTGCAAGGGGTACCCCTCCATCAACTGCCAGGTCGTGTGCAATGCCCAGGGCATTATCATGGATGTGTGTGCTGGCAACCGTGGAAGCTATCACGACTCCCACATCAGGCATGCCTTACAGCTGTATCAGGTATTTGCCAGGAGGGACATCCCATATGGCCACCTGGTGGGGGATGCTGGCTATGCACTGGAACCGTGGATGATGACTCCCATCAAAAATGCACACACTGCAAGAACGCCATAATGAGGCACACGCAAAAACCAGAATCATCATAGAGCGCATGCTTGGGATGCTGAAATCACGGTTCCGTCGCTTGGACATATTTGGTGGAGCCTTGCAGTACTCTCCAGGCACATGTACCCACATCTTCATAGTATGTACCATGCTACACAATATGATCCTGCGGAAACAGCAGCAGCAGGGACAGAATGGCAAAGGCCCTCACAGCCCACCACCATTGCCAAGGGACCCACAGGCACAGAGGGACTCAGACCATGAACACCCTGTGCTAGCCCCAGTAGGCAGATGGAGGCATGTCCAGTATGTCCATGCCTTGGCAAAGAGGGAACGTATAGCACACACACTGACAGTGTAGGCACCTATGGACTGACACCTTTCTCCACCTGCACACACAGTAAACATGGATGGCACAAAAACACACAACCACCTGTAAATTGTCAAGTATAGGTGGTCTACTGTGTGCATCCTACATAGGTAGCCCTCAGCTATTGTACACACATCCGCCATTGGCACAAGGTAAGTCAATACCTGAACAGTAAATTAAGCTATCAGCATGTGTCCATACTGTATGTAGAGGTTCATAGATACATAGGTAGGTAGATGCCCAACTGCCGAGGCCACTCATAAGCATAGGCAAAAAGTGTCTGCTGTTGCCACCCCATCGATTAACTAACTGTCTCTCTGTGGAGCAGAGCCAGTTGTGGGATCCCTGGGGTGTATCCACTGTTCCCCACCCACTCTGCAAGGATTCCCTGGAGTGTTAGTGAGGGGTTTTGTATAATGTAATCAGGGATGTAGTTCCAAATAAATGGGAGTATCCCTGACAAGAATATTCTCAAATGTTTACACATTACATAGTATACCTTAAACACAGCTTGCATATATAAGTAGTTTTCCACAGAATAATAAACATGTGGAACACACAACCGCTGAAATTTGCGTTAATCACCCTTGCACTACCAGTGCCTGCTCTGAGAAGTAAAATAACACTGCCAGGATTAGAACACTCAACCATGTACACAATAACATACCACTAAGCTACCTGAGATGTACCAGTGGCAGTTGTGTATACTGACAGGATAAAACACAAAAGGTAGGAATGTGTGGAAATAGGACAAACCGGCATGTACCCAATGAAAGGTGCATGTTATTTTTATATATATATATATATATATATATATATATATATATATATTTTATATATATATATATATATATATATATATATATATATATATATATATTTATTTATTTTATTTATTTATTTTACATTTGTTGACCGGGCTAGTCTAACTGGATACATGTCCATTTTCAGTAGAGGCCTAGGGAGATAAGCTCCGAGGAAGCTATACAGAGAGAAAGAGAGGGAGAGAGAGAGAGATATATGTCAATATCTGGAGATATACATATATATGTAGATATACAGATAGGTTAACAACATCTACATAACCATGGAGGTACATATAAATGGGATACCTACCGCATACTGAATGCTTTACATACCGACGCGCATAATCCCGAGGCTTAAGGTCCGAAAGAACACAGTACTGAAACACCAGATGTGCAAGGTTTAAAATCATGATGTTAAGGGACAGTTAGTCAGTGCTTCTGATGTTGCAGTTCAGGTAGGTTACTGTGTGTAAGTGTGTTTCTGAGGGCTGTAGTGTGTGTAAGTGTGTGTTCTGAGTGTGGTGTGTGTCCTTGGGGGACTGTAATGTGTGTGTGTGGGTTAGCTTTGTGCATCTGTTTGCGCTATCTAGGAGGTAGAATATTAAAGTAGGGGGGTGTGGGGGGTGCAGACACCTACATGGGGGGTGTAGGGGGGGCTTGCCCACCTGCTCATACTTAGTGTAGGATGGTTTGTTTGGATGTGGTGGGTAGCAGTGTGTCTGTGTGTGTTCCATGTTCCCGTTACTTTTGCTGTCGGTAATGTGGGGTATGGGAGTCTGGGCCCGGTACTGTATGCGTCGGAACTGTGTGGTTTCAGGATACAGGTATCCTGTATACAGCGGTTGAAGTGTTCATATATGTGTATAACATGGACCATAGCAATCACACATTCCGCCACGACCAACCTTTATGAACAAAGGATATGGAGAGTATATGCCTATACACTATTACAAATATGTGCTATGGACATGAACCAATGATAGCGTTACCACCTGTCCCACTTTGCGAGGGACAGTCCCTCTTTGGGTGGTTGTGTCCTGACCAAATATATTAAATGTGGCAAATGTCCTGGGATTTTAGGACATAATTATGTCTCATATGTAATGTAATAGTTGCATACAATAGTTCTTTCTGTATCTAAAATACCTACATGTTACAAGAAACAGGATAAGCAACTAAACTGCTACAAGAATAAGCTTATATTTAGGCAAGAAAGGAAAGTTATATCCCTTGTGCTGACCGTGGGTTTGTGTCGGCCTGTAAATTTTGATGTGTGTCCTGAAAATATCCCACTATGGCCATATGAAAAGGTGGTAACCCTAGCCAAAGAGTGTCAGTCACCAACACAACTACAATGACTGCACATACCTATGACAGTAATACACAGCTTTCATGTAGCAACACCTTATTACATTCTGATGTATTTCCAAAAGGATTCAAGGACTAACATCACCTGCATGCTATACAGAACCACATAACAGTGCCTTAATGAATCAGCCTGCAATTACCATAGTATTAGTCCAGTAAAGGATAGGTGTTCAAATAGGGAATGAACCCTCACACACATATCGATTATGTATAAAAGCAGTTCCTACACACCTGCATCTGCTATGCACACCCACCAACATCACCCCTACACCGAAACAAATTACAATACAAACTGTAATAACATCACAAATCATTCACTCACTGTACGACATCTGCAGAAGCCTTAACATACCTTGTCAGAGACATACCACCATGGCCCTCAGTGAAATAGTTGCTGTTATACAATGGAACAGCTGCTGATGTTACAGGGGTTGTTTGCACTAATCCAGTTTCAGAGGGTTGTGTGTACACCGGGATGTGTTACCAATTACTGAGTAACAGCACAGTATGCTACACATGTACACCAAATCAAGGATGTCTGGTGAGCACACTGTAAACCACATAACAGTTCATGCATAGCCATACAGCCTTGAGCTGCCCAAATATCCTTGCCAGACTTAAACATCTGCAGAAGTATCTGGTACAAACAAACCCTGCATAAGTAGCAATGTTCTGAAATATAACAGCTGTAATCACATGTAGAACAAATTCATCTAGTCATTACGCACAATCCACGGGAGTCATGAAGCTAATATATCTCTGTCTGTCTCCATATAGCTGTTGAAATACATCACAAATAACACATCCAGGCTGTCTTCCTCGAAAGTAAGGCAAATGGACAACGCCCAAAAGGAGTACTCAGTTATACAATGTAAACCACCAATGACCAGCAAAAAACGATTGATTCATTGATAAAGGCTGAATAGCTGAAACCGGTCTGGATTTGAAGGAATTATAAATAAATAATCATTATTTCTTCATTACTGCATGTTCACTATCATTTTTTGCTGGTCATTGGTGGTTTACATTGTTGGCTTGACCCCGCATGCCATCCTTGCGGAGCATATGGTTGTGTACTCAGTTATACACCACTGTTGCCATGGTATCGGCTAATGGAGTAGCTGCACAGCTGATGTGCATCTAATTAACTACTTTGGAACACCAATTGGTGGTCAGGATACCACATGTTACCGATATTTAACTAGAAAAGGATGGCTTATCACACATTCAAACCATATGTATATACCAGCAGAACGTTACAAAGAAGATTGAAACACAAACTGAAAATGCTTGAATCAACAGTTAACGACACCTTGGATTACTAATAAGGTATGTAGAACAGTCAGTATGTCTGTGTATTTAGTACCTGTTCTGTAGTATTCAAAATGCACGCAATCCATATAGTGGAAACAGTTATCTTGTAGTGATGTATTGTTGAGCATAGTAACACTTGTAGTATTTGTGTGTACTGCTTGTAGGTCACAAGGCACCGCACACACCACAAGGGATGCTATAGAAGGGCTTTGAACACAAATATTCCTCACCAGCCGCTGTCAGTGGCAGGGCTGGTCCAACAAGTATGTGCTATAACAGGATATATTATATGTTGATATATTGCAACAGTAGGCATATGTATGGGTGTATTACTGAGAATAACATGTCGAAGGTTGGCCCACTGTGCAATTATGATTTGCATTGTGGGATATTGTGCCAATAACTGTGTAATGTACAGTACTGTAGGCAGATATGTATTACAAGTTACATAGCGTTACTGTTATGTTAGGCAAACATTAGTTATGTCTATTGGCATTTACAATACACAATAACAGGATACATATGACTTTTAGTCACCCAACATTTTATCAGCATGATAGTAAAGTAAAATGTAAGAGCTAGTTAACTATCCATGCACATAAGACATGTAATAAGTGCAAAGGTAGGTACTAGGCTGTTTTACCAAGGGTATTTGTAAGCCTAGCGAGAGTGTGTTAGCTTTTGCCACCCATATAGGTTAGTTCCTTGTGCCTCTGAACAGCAGGGCCATTAATTCACTGTGCCTCTGTCCAGCAGAGACACTGCAGTGATCCCCGGGGTACATGTCTGTCTCCCATCCACATGTCAAGGTTTCCCTTGAAGAGTGCTAGTGAGGGGCCCTGCCTGATGTACATTGGAAACATGTTCCAAAGTATGGGGAGTGTCCGGGTCAGAAATCTATCCGTCCAGCACATCCTAGTCATCATTGTGGCTAGGTGTATATCCCTAGAACATGTGGCTCTCAGGGGCCTCTATTTTGGTGGAGCATATCCAGCAATATTGGGTTGGACATGGGCCTTGTATGTCAAGCAGAGATCACCTGTGAGTATGCAGTATGCAACAGAGTACAACTGGAGTTTCTTAGGTTGGGCTGCATAGGTCATCTGTTTGAGGTCGGTAATCATCTTGGTGTGGTACTGTTGTGGTCTTCCAAGCTGTTGCAGTTGTCTTGTAAGGTATATCCTAAATGGGGTGTTGTATCCTTTAATGGGTCTAATAAGTCATGAGTAGAGAGGCACAATGGTATCATTTGATCTGGATGCGAACCCATTAGAGATTAGGGGGGGCCATGTAGAAGGATATTCTAACCACCTTGTCATTATGGGTATTGAAGGAGAGATTGCTATCTACTGGGGTTCCCAGATCCATTATTACCTTTTGTATATGTAGGGGACTAGCACCTATGTGGTAGTCCACGGGTAATTAGTTATATCCAAAGGGGATGACTATGCACTTTTTGGCATTCAGCTTGAGGCCGTGATATTGACAGGTATCCATCAGTGCAACCCTTCCAGAGGGTGTCTGTAACAGCTGGGGAAACAATTATGTCCCCTAGTTTGCAGTCGTCTGCAAACCTTTTCAGCCAAAGCCCTCCTGTGCTTGCCTGTACATCAGGGAATTATATACCGAACATGAGGAGTCCTAGGACTGAGCCCTGGGGGGCGCCATTTGTAACTGGCATACAGTCGGACCTAGGGCATGCAACTTCCACTGTGTGGGTTCTGTCCGTGAGCCACTTTGCAAACCATCACATGACGTAGGGGTTAATGTTCAGGTGGATGGGTATGTTGATAATACCAGAATGAGGAATGGTGTTGAAAGTCTTTGAGAGCTCTAGGTAGGCTGTGTGGACCTCCTTACCCTCATCTAATGCCTTAGTAACTGTCTCTAAGAAGTCCACCAGGTTTAGGAGGCATAGTCTGCCTTTAACAAAGCCAAACTTGGAGGGGTCAAAAGTTTGGAGGTACCCAATGTCTCTGTGACTGAGATCCATGATGTGCTCCATAGCCTTGCAGACCAGGCTTGTCAGGCCTATAGGGCAATAGGTCCCGAGGTCCATTGTGGCGCTACCTTTGTGGAGTGGGATAACTATTGCTGTGCGTCATATAGGGGGCACTAAGCCCGATGCGAGGCTATTATTGAACATGGTGTGTAGGTGGCGAGCCAGTATGCTCTGAAGTTCGTGTAAAACGCAGCATGGGATATTGTCCGGTCCCATGGGGGCTGTGATATTGGCTTTAGAGTGTGCAGCTTTGAGAGGGTGGGGAGAAAGGTAGCACTGAACCTATCTGCCAGGATGCTGGCAATATCAGTTGGTTCTGTACTGTTCGTGCCTCTGTGCTGTAACTCAGAGCAGATATGGGTGTTGACATTGAGATATGTGACATAGCTATAGAATGCTTTGTGGTTGTTGTTGGAATTAGTGGCGGTTTTGTTTTTGTAGCTAGCTTTGGAGGATCTTATAAGGGGTCTCACCTTCTTACTGAGGTTGACCAGGGAGCTCCTCCACGCATGGGATTGTACTCTCATTTGCAACAGTGTCTTCCTCCTGTAGTACAGTTTGTTTATGGCAGGGGACCACCAGATTGGTTTCCTTAATTAGGAGTATAGCGTCTTGGTTCTGTTTCGGATAGCACAATCCATGCACTTGTGTAAGTGCTTATAGAGTGCTTTTGTGTATGATTCAGCAGTTGTAACAGTACTGTCCATCTGTATGGGTGTCATGACGTTCATCACGTCTGTCTTAAGAAGCATGAAGTTGGCTTTGCAGATATATTATACTGTGGTTCCCTTAATGGGGGGTGGGGCAGGATGCGGATATCAATGGTGTTCAGCTCATGGTCGGATCGGACCAACGAGGAGTTGACTTCACGTGTGGAGCACTGGTCACTCATGTTAGTAATGCCTAGGTCTAGGATATTGTTGCTCCTGGTGGGTGTGTGGATATGTTGATCCAGGGCATTGGTGTTTATGAATTCCAGAAAGCTTTGGTCTAATGAGTTGGTACACGAGTAGTTTTCTCAGTTATGGTAGGGTAGATTCAGTGAGCCTATGTGATGAGTGTGGAGTGGTGCGAATGTATACCTTCTCCACATGACTGCCAGGGTCAAGCTTGGTTGGAGATAGCTTTACCTCCAGTTTGGCTAGATAAGTGCATCTCTCACAGGTTGTAGTGTTGGGTGGTGGGCAGAGAGGCTTGTCTGTGTACATGAGGCAATGTGTACATAGCCTCAAGATGTCCAGATTCATCAGATAGATAGGGGAGAACACTGGCAGTTGACTTGGACATGCCTGAATATAGAACTACTTTCCCCTAAATAGGTGAGGAAAGTGAGTACAAGAGCTATTTTATTCTAAGCAAGTGAGAAAAGTATATACAAAGCCAGTTTACCTCTAGGTAGTGAGAAAGATTGCTGGCTATAGTAATTAGTAGCTTACATAGTGCTTACAAGTTCTGATCAAGTGCTGAGCATGAATAAGCAATCCAGATAGGGTCTTGGATAACATAAACACACTGCCCCCCCCCCAACAGGTACACAATCTTATATCCATGTACACCACAGAGCCCCTGTACCCACAACTATGCAGGTACAAGCTGCACTCAGGCTGCGTGGGACCTGTCCACATCACAGGTTGTATCATACGGGTCTACTTCATTTCACCTAACTTCCAATTCACTGACTTTCATTTCACTGACCCCATTTCACTGAAATTTCATTTGACTGACACTTCATTTCACTGACAGTTCATTTGACTGACACGTATTATTAGCAAGAAAATGGAATATGCCCCCTTCCCCACTGTAGTGCGACCCTGGAGTTAGAATATATAGTTGGGGGGTGTGGGTGGCGCAGCCCCCCACTTAATTTCATATGATATTGTTAAGTTTTGATATAATATTGCTTAGTAAAAGAAAAGTAAGTGGGGGGCTTCGCCGGAGCTGTGCCCCCCACACACCCCCAACTATATATTCTAACTCCAGGGTCGCACAACAGTGGGGAAGGGGGCATATTCCATTTTCTTGCTAATAATACTTGTCAGTCAAATGAACTGTCAGTGAAATGAAGTGTCAGTGAAATGAAATTTCAGTCATTTGGTCTCAGTCAAATGGGAGTCAGTGAATTGGAAGTTAGGTGAAATGAAGTTGACCCTATCATACACATATGGCAAAACAAGATGCTCTCCACATACACATAATGTAAAACATAGCTCCATGACAGGCTGTGTACACACTGAATGGTGCACACCAACAGGTATCACAACCCACAAAGGAGGAGACATCACTGATAATGGGAAGTACTGCACTGCTACCCTACTGAGTCTAGTCTGGAAGGTCAGGAACCTTGATCAAATAATTGATGTCAGCAGTACAGATGTAGATGACAGTAAGGTTGATTTCACACTGCATATCATAACCTTGCCAGGTCATAGGACATTATCACCCATACTGTGTACCACCTACACTTGGTATACTAGATGTATATTCCTATGTCACAGGAGTGTTTTGCAATGGGACTGCTGGCAGAATCAACACTACAGAAGGTGTCTGAATAATATATGCTCATCACACCAGTGGCAGCTACAGTAAGACAGGGTTAATGAATTGTATTCCCCCTCATTGTAGTCCATACCTCACAGACAAAAAGAAGGCATCTGCCTATTGAAGTATGCAAATGACTATGACCTAGGAGCAATAGCCAACTCAGGAGTGCTGTGGACAACATACAGAAGGGGCTTTGTGGGTGAGGTGTATGTGACATATGGCCGCAATCTGACAGCTACATATTGCATTGTCACCCCTGTGTTAATAACCCTGTACCCATGAACTACCACCTAGGCAGTGGTCAACATAATGGACACTTATGTGTAAGGGATGCAGCTGGGCAGTTGTCTTTCCTGTGATAGCTACGTCATCACACCTGTCAGGTAGTCATATGTGGCAACCCTAATAATGACAGTGGTGATGTAAGAGAGTGGTCTAGCTGATTACAAGGGTAGAGGCCAGTGGGAAGTGTGATGCCTCATTGGGAATCAGTAATACACATTCCCATGACAGGATGCCAACACACAATTGCACCCACACACTTATGTATTGACACACATGTATTCAGTGGCACAGTAACACACCCACACACTCACGGATTCACCAACACAGTAACACACACGCGCACACAGTTGCTACTGGTGAGGTGAGGACCCCTGCCTATGTGCAAATCATCATTACAGTACTGTGCACCTACATGACGCGCCACAAAGAATACACATGTACAGGTAGTCAGTATGGCCTAAGACCGGGGACATCAATATGGATAGTAGAATGCATCATCCGGATGGGAGGAGGGGTCTTATCAGTTCAGTATGGTAACATACATCCTCATTCCAGGGACCAGACAGCCCTACATACACACACACACACACACACACACACACACACACACACACACAAACACACACACACATACACACACTGTGGCATTCAGTACTGAATACACCTATGTCACGCACATACAGATACCTCACATGTGTGAGATACACGCCCCTGCCTATGTCCTGCTTTCTACAGTGCAATCTGTACAGATGTGTACACTAGTGTACAGGAGAGTGAGTAACAATTGAGATGTATTCCCCACCATGCGTGACATACATGGACACACATGCAACCACACATGCCATTAGTGTGAATCACAGAGCTGCCTGGCTCATGATATGTATGACAGATGTACAGCAGTATTGCATGTGTTACAAACTGTACTGACACTTCCTGTGGCAACAGTGCTGATATATGCACACGGGACGTCTTAACTGTTAACAGGTGTCAAGTGATTTACCTTCACTGTCACCCTGACCGCTGTCTAAGTTGTGTGTTATGTCCCTCAATTAACTAAACCATTGCTTACCGGTCACACAGATTATTGTAGGACCACTTGTGACACACCTGTGAGCTGTCCATAGCAAACATCCATCTGCAAAGATGCCCCACCACTTAGTTATTTCCACACATCTGTCCATACCTGAGGTACAGCTTTCCATACATTCAGCATGTCACCATATACAGTTGGCAATGTTCAGGCTGCATTGCAACTGCATGATGTACTAGGATACACGTCACCTGCATACATCAGCAACTGCACACGCATGTTATCTGAATGCACACTACATGGACAGGTGTGTAGGTTCTACAGTCCTGTTATTTGGGCATGTTTGTAGGCATTGCAATTGGTGGATATGTGTAATGACATACATGACACATGGACTGTTGTATGATATGATGGGTGTAATGGGTGACTGGTACAGAGGTTATGTTACCTCTGTCAACATTGATATCAGACCTTATGTACTGTTAGCATTCAGCAGCCATGAGCCTACATTCCATGTGCATGTGTGTAATGGCTGTAGCCACCTGTTTGCACAAAGGACAACAACAGCTATGCTATTTACATGTATGTGTGTGTGTGTGTGTGTGTGTGTGTGTGTGTGTGTGTGTGTGTGTGTGGCATGTACATACCCAGAACAGGTACATGTGTGTGTCATATCCATACATGAGAGTGTGTACTGGTGTACAGCAACAGTCATCTGCTAATGGTGGAAAGTACCAAGGGCCCCTGGTATGTGTACAGCTGACCTGGTTACAGAAAGTGGTATCATTGCATTGCATAACACATGATGCAACACTGTCAGTACATGGGTACTCTCTACAATTGATGTAGAGCTTGGTACAGTCCACTGGTCAAGGGTCACACGGTGGTGTACTCTTATATGTCCTGCAACATGTATGGATGCATGTTGGTGGTCTGAGGGCATGGTGGTGTCTGAGATTTACGTCCCAGAATGCAGCATGTGACACTGTGTCCTGTACATGACTCATCTGTGATGCCTTTCATGGGGTACCAGTCAGTACATGTGAGTGGCCTTTATGTATGTGGAGACACCACCACCTGAAGTGGTCCGTACCTGTGTTATGGCCCACATGTCTGGTTCTGAGGTATATGATGGTAGTGCTAGGTTCTGAGGTATATGGTGGTAGTGCTATTGTGCACTACAGAGCCATCATCCAGGTGTTCCTCACTGCACAGATGTCAGCAATCTCCATTGTTGGATCTACAGTGACCAGCTGTGATTATGGACGCTACACATCTAGCACTGGTTACCATAAGAAAACAATGCAGTTGTCCTGTAAGTGTCAGGGAGTTATCCTGTGTTTAGGACATTTGCCTTGGAATGGCAATGTATGGGCGGATGACACTTGGGTATTATCCCCACTCCCTTGAATCATGGATGCATGTGATATGTGTCAAAGGCCTGTCTACTGTCAGCCATGTCATCCCAGAATGACAGCAGACGTTGTGTAAAAAAACGGTTTTAAATATATGTAGAGCAGCATTCCTGCTAATAATGACAACTACTAACACCAGAGTCCATTACAATGTGTTCTTTATGTCTAACTGTAATAGCATGGCCACTGTGGCCTTCCGTGCTTAGAATCAGAGTGCATCCCAGTCAGCCCTGTGCTACTAAGTGTAGGAGCCTGCCCAGTATAACCTTGTGTAGATGGACACATAGTGCATTCCAAACAGCCCTGTGCTACTAAGTGTGTGAGCATGCCCAGTGACACCTTGTGTCAGTTATGTGCCTCTGTGTATGGGCATGGCCATTGTAACCCTGTATAGTGATAGTAGTCATCCATTCCACAGATGGTCATACTCCAGGTCAGGATGGATTCCTACTTTAAACACACAGGTTCACAGGTATGTACATCTTAACTGCCAGCATCCCTGTTGATGTCCACATTCCTAGAAGGTCATAATGACAGCCTTGAAATGTGTAGTCTGTGTGGCACAACTCGTAAGTATGTAGTATTGTAATAGTGGTCTGTAAATAGGCAGGTGTTCTGTTCCCACCACTGGCATGTGTATGTCTATCCCTGCTTGCCAGAGGACTGTAAATTGCTTTTAGATTGCTCACACTCCATACAATTCGTATACCCACCTTTGACAGGGCTGATGATGCACTCACCTACAAATACACCTCTGGGAGTGCTGTGTCCCAGTAATCTCTGTAGTTCATTCTGTAACTGTGTAATGCTGTAGTGTAATAAAGTAGTTAGGTCGGTGTTCTAATCCCACACTTGCCATGTGTGTGTGTGTCCTCATCTGCCTGAGGACTGAGTAATGCTTTTAGACTACTCACAATCCTTATATTTCTTATACCCACCTTTGGCAAGACTGTTGATGTCACCCACCTACAAATACACCTCTGGGAGTGCTGTGTCCCAGTAATATCGCTAGCACATTTTATAACTGCGTAATGCTGTAGTGTCATAAAGTAGTTAGGTCGGTGTTTTAATCCCACACTTGTCGTGTGTGTGTGTGTGTGTGTGTGTGTGTGTGTGTGTGTGTGTGTGTGTGTGTGTGTGTGTGTGTGTGTGTGTCCATCTGCCTGAGAACTGAGTAATGCGTTTAGACTGCTCACACTCCTTACATCTCTTATACCCACCTTTGGCAAGGCTGATGATGTCACCCACCTACAAATACACCTCTGAGAGTGCCGTGTCCCAGTAATCTCAGTAGCACGTTCTGTAATTGCGTAATGCTGTAGTGTCATAAAGTAGTTAGGTTGGTGTTCTAATCCCAGACTTGCCGTGTGTGTGTCCCCACCTGCCTGAGGACTGAGTAATTATTTTAGACTGCTCACACTCCTTACATTTCTTATACCTACCTTTGGCAAGGTTGATGATGTCACCCACCTACAAATACACCTTTGGGTGTGCTGTGCCCCAGTAATCTCGGTAGCACATTCGGTAACTGCATAATGCTGTAGTGTAGTAAAGTAGTTAGGTCGGCATTCTTATCCCAGACATGCCAAGTGTGTGTCTGCCTGCGTGAGACAAGTACAGTGCTTTGTAGTAGTCACTGTAGCACATGCCCTAAATGCATATTGCTGCAGTGTGATATGGTAGGGGTTTGTGTACAGGACATAGCATGTGTGTGTTTGCCTGTCAGAGCCTGTGTAGAGGTGGCCATGATTGTCTTACCATTGGACATGTTTGGGAGCAGGTTTTGTAGTTTTCCTATATGGTATCCGTCTTATGACACATCTCACTGGAGTACAGCTGTCAGTCAGCCATGGGACTGTGTTAGCAAGCCAAACCCATACATCTGGCAAAAGGCCTGGTGAACAAAGTATGCAGCCCTACTAGTACCCGGTATATGTCCCACACCCATGTGCCATGTACAAACAAACTTGCCTAGGATATCCCGCTATGTTGCTAGTACCATGCACATTGATAACATATAGTAGGCATGGTGTGATTGCAGTGGCCTGCAGAGGGCATTACACCCTGTACAGTAGTACAATAGGCACATATATGCGGACATTGTGCCTTCACTATGTTCCACAGTGAATGCCTGCAACATATGTGGCACATCAAATGTGATCCACAAAGGCCAGACAATGGACCTATGCCACTGACACCAAGGAATACCTGTATCATACTATCCATGCAGGCGCAGGGCCGACCTGCTCACTATAAGCAGGTTTTGCCACACCAGGCCAGTATTGGCATATCAGGGTATAACAGGCTGTGTACACAACATGTGTCTGCCAAACCAGGTACACCTGTACATGTAACTTTACAGTATTGTGGAACATGCACATCCCAGACAATGTCCATGTGAAGGACTGTCAAACACAGACATGGCATGCATTGCAAAGCTATGGCCATACACATTGGTAACCAGGATGTCAGGCCAGATAATGTAGTACCCATCTGTGTGGGACATTAGAACATTGTAGACACTACACCCCTGCACTGCACACCATTTTTGGGTGATGCAATGCCAAGGATTACCCCTCACCCAGCCTTATACAGCCATCTTGCGCAGCCAACCACTACACACCCATGAAGCAATGCATACCTGCATGCCAGTACTGGCACCCTGTGTCTGCATGTGGGTTGTGATGCTCCCAACCACAGTCACTCCCAGTATAACCCTCATTGGCATACCAACAGATGTCAAGCACTTTCACATGCCCTAGCCCATAAAACCTCCAGATATCCCCTGTGGTGCATGTAGTCCTGTGCATTACTGCAGTGTGGCAAACTAAGTAGTTATGTTGTGTATTTGTGGCCCTGGCAAAGGTGTCAATGCGTGTCCATTAGAGAGTGTGGCTGTGTTGACAATGGCATCCGTTCACGTGGACAGCCATATGTGCCACACCTAATGTATGTCTACTATATCTGTTACAGATGTCACTCACCTACACACATATGTTCTTACAGCACAGCAACATGTCGCCTTTGTGGCATATGTAGTAATGCCATGCACATGTAATAGTAATGAGTAGTCAGGGGTTTGACCCCTGTACTCTTTGGTGTGTGGCAGATGATGCTTATGGTTAAGTCTCCAAGACCTTCCCTGGTGTACTTTGCCTGTCCCACCCACACACTCTCTGGTGGATGTGAAGGAGTACACCTGCGCAGCAGCAGCATGTGTATTGCAAGTGATGGACATGGTCAGGTGATGGCCTCTGCACCTATTGGAGTCCTCCTCTAGCTGATTGCATGTGGTACAGCTGTGATGGTGTTCCCATACCCATCTGCATGATAAACAGAGTACACTATCTAGGGAAACATGTTGTTATCTGGCCATGACAGTCGCTGTGAGTGGTACCTGGATGTGGTGTTCTGACACAGCATCACAGATGATATCTGGATGTACCTCAATCATTTTCCATAATGGGAAATTGCCTAAAGACAGGAGGGTGATGTGCCACACATGATTACAGCATGTAGGTGTATCTATGCTGCACTGAGACTACTGCCGGTTTAACATGTGTGTGGTAATGGCTATTCTGCATGTTATAATACAGACATGACAGTACTCTGTTCATGAGGGACCCCCATCTGTAGATCCATCTGTGAACTGGTCAGTGTGTGCAACCATTTGTTTCCTGTGATACACACTGAACACACATCTGTGCACAGCAGAAGCATGGTGTGAGGATTGCAGACAGTACATGATGATAGGGATGTGTTACTGCCATCGCATCCCTGAATGGACATGTGTCACATGAGACAGTGGTATGACAGACACTGTGTGAAGTTCCCAGTGACAAGCCAATAATGGGCAACTGTTCACAGCTGTAGTCACATGTCTATTACACATTGTACAGTTGGCATGCAGTATATATGCATGTGTTGTGCTCCCTCTGCAAACGTATAGCATCTGTTGTGTTGGGTTGCTGGTGATATCTATGCATACTGTTGTAGGTAATCCTGTATGCTGTTGTCTATCACTAAGCCATATGTGGGTTTAAAATGCAACACCATAGGCTGAATGGGTTGGAAGGTCCTGGCAGAACCTCCTGTCCCACTTCAGCTGACCATGGCACCAGGCACTAGCACATCTGGGGCCCAGTCATAGACATCAACCTCTGTTGGCTCTGCACCACCTTCTGGTAGTACCACCACTGAGAATGGAGCATGTCCCCCCTGGGATCAGGACCAGATGGGTACATATCTGCTGTCATGCAGTCCTGGACGTGTTGTGTTGGTGGCTCCCTAAGGGGTTCCAAAGCCAGATACACCAGTTCACGCCAGTTCAAGGGTGGAGTGTCACATTTACAGGGTGATGCTGCACCTCCTGGACAGCCCCCAGTGCTGCCTCCTTTGCAACTGTGTAGGTGCAGTGGCAGTTGCCTATGGCTGGGGACCTCCGACCCACTGTTCCCATGGGCTTGTGAATGCTGAAAACCCATCCCCGTCTGGGGTGTATCCCACCACGTGTCATATACCAACCCTGTATGCTGTCTTTTCTGTGATCCTACCTATCCTCCATGGCCATACCTACACTCCATCCCCAACATCTGACCCTCACCTACAGACACATAAAGCCAATCAGCTCCTAGGACAACATCTGCCCTATACATAGCTGTCCATTACACACACGTGCCCACTGGAAACATGAAACCCTTGTAATATGCATCACAACATACTCCTGTTATCCTCACCCCTGTCACTCAGGCACACGATCCTGGTATGCACATCACTCCTACATGGTCCAGGTACACATGATGAGGATGACCCCATTGTACACACAACACTACCGGCTCCTCTATGGTTACGCCTTTTACATTTATCATGATGATGATGTTGCACACAGCACCTTGCAAGAGTACTGTTCACACATAATGATTGGACAGGTACTGTTGTGTTAATGCACATTACATGCACAGAGTGATGTATATGGCCAATGTACAACTATTTGCGTGTATGACTGACACATGTCTGTCTGAAGGAGTCTTGTGATCACACAGAGCAACACCACTACATAATACAGGTATCGCTGGTGTTTCCCATTTCATTTGTTTGTAATGCTTTGTTGCCACATGGCATGTTCCTGATACATCTCTATATATGTATGTACCTATATGCTGGACATAAACACTCACATATACATCTACATGATGGGATACATTCCTATACTGTTGAATGACTGCGCTGTATAATATGTTTGTGGTACTGTCCGTTGTCTGTATATCTGCCATGGCGTATTGGTAATACACATTAATTGTGTGTGCGGGATCCTGGTTCCGGACCTTGCAAAGAATGTTTATTTGGTTGCAGGACAGAACAAACCCATTGGATACGGAGGGAGTAAGGCACATTAAAGCTGTTGGGAGTGGGTATGTATGGGTTTGCATGGTGTTAAGCACTGCTGACCTCTGGTTACAGCCTCTTACACTCGGTTAGCCTCTACATTGCTTTACCAGTGCAATTCTCGCATACTGTAGCCAAACACGCTTACACCTGCTCACTCCCGCACTTGCAAATGCACCAACATTGGTGCTTGCATCCGTCACTCACACCCCTGGGTGGGAGCAAGGACCACAATATTACCTTGTGATTCCTATTACATCGGACTACATGACTACAGTATCGGGATTGGCTGCCCATTAGGCGACGGCATTGCGTTCGACTGTACGGAATCAGCGGCCTGTCCAGTGAATCAATCATATTTGTGTGTACCTCATACAATCTGCTCCCACCTTGTGATGCCTATTACATCTGACTGCATGACTACAGTATCGGGAATGGCTGCCTATTAGGCAACGGCACACCGTTCGACTGTATGGAATCAGTGGCCTGTCCGGTGAATCAATCATATTTGTGTGTTCCTCATGCAATCTGCTCCCACCTTGTGATGCCTATTACATCGGACTACATGACTACAGTATTTGGAATGGCTGCCCATTAGAAGACGGCATGGCGTTCAACTGCACGGAATCAGCGGCCTGTACAGTGAATTAATCATATTTGTGTGTTCCTCATACAATCTGCTCCTATCTGTCTGATACATGGGAACCAAGACTCTTCAATACAGACAAATAGTTGGGTTGTGGAAGCCACATCCGTCAGCCGAGTCATGCTACCGCATATCTATTATAGGTTTGTCACCTTTTCAATTGGCCAAGGTGGGACTTTAGGGTTACCACCTGTCCCACTTTGCAAGGGACACTGCGAAAATAATCAAGACATAGCAAATGCCTTGATTACAGGACATTATTATATTCTACATTTCATTAATAGTTGCATAAAACAGTTATTTTATATATGAAACTTCTATATGTTATGGGAAGTAGCATAAGCAATTCAAATGTTACTAGATTAAGCTTTTATTTGTGCAAATAAGTATTATCCTGTACTATGCACGGCTGTAGGTATGTTTTGTCCTGGAAAGTCTGACATTTCTACAAAACATGTCCCACTATGGCCATTTGGAAAGGTGGCAACCCTATAGGACCTGTATGTAGAGACGTCAGACTTTGCAGGGCAACACATACCCACAGCCAGTAGAAAGGGGAGTACTTCACTGTTTTGCCTAAATAAAAGGTTATTCTTGTAGCACTATAGTTGCTTATACTGTTACTTATAACATTTAGGTGCTTTAGGTACAAAATAATTGTTTTATGCAACTACTACAGACAATATAGGAAATCTTTGCCCTAAATCACAGGACATTTGCTATAATTACATTTATTTTGCAGGACAC
>NC_056746.1:1005499995-1005524995 GCF_019279795.1 Protopterus annectens | reverse complement strand
AACACATTGCGTACACTACATATCTCTGGTACCAATATGGTTGTGAGGACTACCCTAGCATTTCTGATCATCCACATGCTGTACTTCACACACATAGGTACATGCAAATACTTATCTTTAATGACATGGTAGGTAGATCCTGGTAATACCCGTTCATCTTTGGGCTGTCCTGACAAGGACAACTTGGACCACGAATGGGCAGATATTGGGAGAATGCTCTGACCATTGGTAGGGTTGCCACCTTTTCATATGACCAGGATGGGACATTTTCTGGACACACATCAGAGTTTACAGGCCAACACATACCCATGGTCAGTACAAATGATAGTACTTTAGTTTTATGCCTAATATAAGCTTTTATTGTTGTAGTGGTTTAGTTGCTTATTCTGTTTCATTTACTTGCTTATTCTGTTTCTTGTAAAATTTAGGTATTTTATATATGGAAATAAGTACTGTATGGGACTATTACATAAAATATGGGACATAATTATGTCCTACAATTGCAGGACATTTGACATTTATAATGGTTTTGGTATGGACACAACTGCCTAGAGGCAGACTGTCCCTCACAATGTGGGACAGGTGTTAACCCTAACCATTGGGCTAGGCTTAGCAATTGGCGGCACGCTAACATGATGCGTTTTGCTTCCACTTGGTATAACTATTGACACTACAATGGAATATTGGCACAGGGTTTTAAATATCATTTATTCAAGGGACGGGGACTCAATATTCAGCTACGTGCCTTTGTGTTTACTTTTTATTTTGGTGTTCGCAAAACTGTCTTGTATGCTTTGTATACATTTCAGTATCCATGGACACTGACAGGAGTGATAACTATTACAGGCAGGCTGTACTATTCAGCATTTTAGGTTGCGCGTATGCAGCCAAGATGTTCACGCCTCCGTGCAGTACTTGGACACGCCCCCTGCACTCACACACGTTTCCTATGCAGCAGCGTGCCTTCATTAATATGCATGTGGTGATGCTGCGCCATCTCTACGCTGCCCGGTCAATGCAAGGCTAATACCGTCCTTGTGCCGAGCTTCATGAATCCCGGGGCATGACTTTTCCTATGAGACTCAAAGGAAGAAGAGTACATTTAAAGGAAAACTCCACCCTAAAACAAAAAAAAATTTTTTTTCTCTATCTTTGTTTCCTGACCTATTTTAATACCTCAAAATCACTCTAAGTGCTTTATTTGTAATTTTAGCCTGTTTTCCACAATATGGCTACCAATGGGGCTTGATGTATCAACGTGATCTTATTTGAGTCTGTATGGATAGGTACATAAGATGGAGAATGCTACATCTAGCAATTTTGTGGATTCACTTGCTAAGACTTACCAAGTTTTTCAACAACCCTGAGGATGAGCTAAAATGATAAGTGAAGATGGTAAACCACAGAAGCGACAAAGAAGGGCCCTGACAGCCAGATGGCTCAACAGTCCCAGATGAAGGGATGGAGAAGGTGGGTTTGCCATATTCAAAGAAGCACAATACTTCCTGCTATTCAGAAAGCAACAAAAACTGAGGGGAAAAAGTCACAATAGTCTGTGAAGCAAGAAAATGTATTCTGTAAGATGGACTGGTATACACTGGACATCAGAGTGCATAGACTGAATAAGAGGGAAAAATGTTTAAATGTCAAATGTTTGCTATTTGTATGAAGCTAGCCGGCCTTAGGCATAGGCTAACCAGGCGGCTGCCTAGGGTGCCGCTCTAGCAAAGGTGCTTTTCCAGTAATCCAGATGGGGTAAACAGACCAGGATGAGGGCAGCAGGTGGTGTGAGGGGGCACTGTGGAGCCCTTTTGCCTAGGGTACCGCTTGACCTAAGGCCTGTGTATGAACAAAGATATGGAACTAAAATGCTGGATTTATTTCCTTTTTTCAATAGTTCATATTGTTTCTCATTTATACCGCTACCTTCTCTCAATAATATTATGGCTGATGCAGAGATTGCTGCAAGAAGTTGGCTTGGAAGCTCTGATTTTTTTCTTACCTTTATGGTATGTATTTAACTATTAAGAATAAGGGGAAGTGATAAAATATATAATTTTTTGGAGACTGTTAATGAAGCTCTGAGGGTCTTGGTATGCATGTATAGTAGCACATAACTAAGAGAAAGTGAATTAAAATATAACATAAATTTTGGTTGCATATTGATGGGCAGGGAATTGAAATCAGGATGATACCAAGTTGGAATTCATAGGAGGAGAGTTTACATCAAAGCATTTGTGGCATTCACACAATAGGACATGGATGTGGCTTGTCTTATATAAAAGTTTAGAAGTTTTTGTTGTATTATAAATTATTTTGAAGACTACACTGTCAGCAAAAGTGAAAAAATAGGAAGAAATAAAATGCTTTTTGGAATCATTAAGTCTGGGGAAAACTTGAATGGTTTTAGCTACAGCACTGGTATTTCTCATCATGGGTGTAATTCTAACTGAAGATAAGAAGGGGTCAAGTAGGATGGACAAGTATTTAATATAAGCAGAATAATTAAGGATATATTTTGTTTGTTAAAAACGTCAGCAATGGGGTCTGTCCAGAAAACGTATATCGGAAGATATAGGGACTTTCATACTTGGGTGTAAAAGTGGAGTGAAGACCCTTAAAGCTTGCTAGATGAGAAGAAATACAATTACTAGGTCTCAAAACAGTAGATGGGTATGAAGTTTCCAAGGATAAGAGAAAAAATAGAGAGTAAAAAGCAAGAAGAGTGGAGTTTCAAATGTTGTACATATAATACAGTCAATGTCTAGGACTGAAAGCCTGAATTTGGTGGGTTAAAACATAATACAAGTATTGATACAGCAGGATGAGGGGAGTAAATATTAAGCAAAGAAACCCTGAAGAGATGGGCTGGCAGAGTCTATGTAAGATATGAGGATACGAGTTAGAATCTGTGCACTACCAAAGTAAAGGGATAAGGACAAGCAGAGAGGGGGTACCTTTAGTTAAAAAGTCACTAGTTAGGCAGGTGAAATATACATGAGAGTCTTGAAATAAGGGGGCAGGATTTATGTCAGCATATTTACAGGAAACTATATGAGGGTGTTAGAGAGATGAGGGCATTAGGAAAGAAGTATTCAGGCAGAGTAAGGGGCATTACCTAATGCACTTACACACAGTCATAGTAATGACAACATTAAGGGAAAGCTAGTGCTTCTCTGATTCAGAGTTGAGTATTCTCTGAATGGGGAAGAGAACAATGTATATTATTTCAAAATCGTAGTACTGGAGAAGGGGTTTTGAAGTGAGAAAATGTAAGAGGAGGAAATGTAGAAGAATAAGAGGACAAGCTAACTGGTCAATGTTAGCATCCAAATAGACACTGACAATGTCAATGGTTTAGTGAGTAGGGCAAAGAGAGAGAGAGAGCATTAGCATAAAGAAAAAGAGGAGAAGCAAAGATCTTAGCCCTACAGGAAACACATTTACCCAAAGAAGGGCAGAGGAAAATCACAGTAGTGGAAGCAAGCACTTTGTCAGGTAATAAAAGGCAAAAAGTGAGTGGCAATATTACTGTAAAGTGCTGACCATTTAAGGTAGAGGAGAGGAGGAGATAAAACATAGGGATGCTTGGTATGCAGGGATTAAGGGCACTATAGGGGGAACAAAGGGTACCATGGGGACAGTTTATATACTAACTGGAGTTAAGATAAGGAAGGTAAGAGAAATACTAATGGCATTAGTAAGGTTTTAGGAGGGTATCTTTTTCATGTTCAGTGAATGCAACAGTACTCTAGGAAGAGATTTAGTACTGAGGGGACTAAGAATGAGAAGGGTAAATAAAGAAGGTATATTATTGAGAAATGTTGCAAAAGCTGTAGGATGGCTAGCTATATGGAGGCTAGAAAGAATTCAAAGGAAAGGACAAACTTATACCTGTTAACTCAAGGCAATATAATTGTTGGTCAAGAACAGGCAAAGTTGGATAAAATTGGCAGAGAAACCAAGGTACTGGAAACACATAACTAGGCATGAAAAGGTAACAGAGCAGGATGAGGGCAAGAAGACTTTTGGATTGCAGGTTAGAGACTGCCTTGCCTAGCAGGGACTGATGTTGGAGTATAGGCAGAGAAAGGGATAGGAGAGTCCTAAGTGAAAGACCTGTTCTAGTAGAGTCTTTAGTCAAATCTAGAACATAAGCTGCTGTTTAAAAAAGGATGATTAGTAGGGCATATAAAATACTGGATGATCACTATAAGAATCAATCAAAGGAAGTCATAAAATATTGGGAAAAGAGAGAGAATGGAAAATCAATTTTCAAGGGAACAATGGGGGGTTATATGTATGGCCCCCACATATGCAACTAAATTCAGAAGGTTTAGAATTTTTGCTTGAAAGTGTTTGCATAGGTATTTTTATATCCCTAGCAGACTTCAAATAATTTTTCTCAGATAGAGACCAAATGTTGAAAGTGTGAAGAGAAAATAAGAGGTAATAACTGGAAACATGTTTTATGCGAGTGTAATTAGTTGGCAGATTAAAAAAATCCCTGTAGAGTATTCAGTCAGAAATATTAGGGGAGCAAATGTCTGTAAATAAGGAAATTATTCTTTTGAGCTGAGACACAGGATCTAAATTGCCAAGGCATAGCAAGACCTTATTAAGTTTAATTCTGTTGGCTCACAAATAAGCAATTACTAGAAAACTGAATTGAAAATCTAAACAGACTGTATTTGAAGTACAGAATATTGTGAAAGAGATAAAAGAACTGAAAAGGGATTGTTAGAAAAGGGAAGGAGTAAATTACATAGAAATAAAAGGAATTTGTGGGAACAATATATGCAGAATAATGTTCAAGAGGAGGAGTGAGGTTTAAGGGAATTGAGTGACTTAAGTAATATTAGATTGAAAGACAGTTGTTATGAAGAAAGACACATATAATGTATAATGTGTGTAGATGGAAAAATGTTAAAACGATTTTTTTGTTTTCTATAAATTTATGTGCGCCTATGTCTTAAGTGCTATTATAATAAAGGTGTTTAAAAAATAAGAATAGACAAAGCTTTATTACCCAGGAAAATCAGTCTGTCATGAAAATGATGAGGGTAGAGCCTGTGCATCTGCCTGAGCATGGAGTAATTTCAGTGGTTTTGGGAGGAGAAGGAAATGAAGGTCTGGCAAGGCACTGGAGAGTCAACAAATTTGTTATGTAGAGAAAGAGAATGGATTAAAATTATTTTGAAGGGATTGTAGAAGAGAAATATTTGAGAATAAGAAGATGAGAGTGATGCAGGCAGTACAAAGGAGGGAAGGGATCAGACAAAGGTAGTCCGTAAAAGTTAAAAATAAATTGTTGGATGAGTTAGGGAAGAGTTAATGAGAAAAGAAGAAAGGAAAGTGGCAAAAAGTAAGAGGGAAATGGAGATTAGCCAATGAATTAAATGGAAACAGGATGAAAGCTTGTGGGAGAAAAGAACTGCAGGAGAAAAAAATTCAAAGGAAGATCCCAATGCAGTCAAAATATTAGCAATGAGACTGAGGAAACAGGAAGTAGAAAGAGGAGTATTTCAGGTTTATTTGGAGAAAGAAGAGGATGGTGGGGTGAAGTTAAAGGAAATTTTGGACAGGTTTAAAGAATGTTATCAAGTTTTATATTCAGAGGGGGAAGAAGGTCAGTAGGAAGGGTTAAAAGATGAATTTGGGTTTTTGGAAATTGGAGAAGAGTTGAAGATTAGCCAGGAAGATAGCATTAAGTTGGCTGACCCAATAATGGTAGAGTAGGTGATAGAAGTATGAGATAGGATGGATAAGGGCAAATCACCAGGCACAGATGGTCTACATTTTGGATTTTGAATATTTGCAAGATGGAAGAGGGGAAAAGATGGACTAAATTGTTTAATATTATCTTGGCGGGTGAAGTAATATCTGTCTCTTGAAAAGAAGCCTTAATTATTGTCAGCTATAAGGAAGGAAAGGACCTGGCATGCCAGCTTTTTATAGGCCAATGCTGATAATAAATCATGATTACAAATGTTTTATGCAGATTCAGGTGAGCAGATTTAGAAAAATTGTGCCTAAGATTATAAAGTTAGATCAAACAGTTTTTTGTTGTTGGTCGTAGAACCACTGAAACTTTGAAACTTTGATTTGTACCGTGTTGCTAATGGAAAAGATGTAACTGGGGAGGCGGCAATTGACACTGATGACATTAGATACTAAAAATGCATTTGACAATGTATGATGGAATTATCTCTTTAGATTACTGGAGGGATGGGGTTTTCCAGAAAGCTGGATAAATATTCTTTGAAACATTTTCAAGGAGACCACAGCAAAGGTAAAAATAAGGACAGCACTATCAGGAAAAAATTAAGATACAGAGGGTGGCGAGACAGGGCTGTCCCCTGTCCCCTTTATGGTTTGCAATATATCAGAAACCCTAGCAAGGGGTATAAGAAAGAATAGGGTTAGAGGATATAAACTAGGTACATGAGAAACAATTAACACTATATGCTAATGATGTGTTATTAACAGTTGTCATCTGGGAGCAAGATAAGGAAAGGAACTGGAAGATATTTAGGTATTCAGGAAAGCTTCTGGATATAAAGTAACTCAGGAAAAATGAAGATACTGAGGGTGAAGGTGGAAGAAGAACAAGAATGATAAAGGAAGGCTAATAGCCTAGATGCAGAGCAGATGAGATATTTGGGAATCTGGATAGAACCAATGGTAGAGAAATCAATATGGATCACATATAATTAAATTGTAGAAAAGATTAAGGTGCAATTTCTTAAGTGGAGAGATTTATAACTGAATTTAAATCAAAGATTCCTAACATTAAAGTTGTTTATTTTGCCATGGTTTACTTGAACAGTGCAGGCTTTCTCGGAGTTATACGGTGAAAATTTGTTGGAAAAAAGTAAAACAGGTGTTCATGGATTTTGTATGGGATGAGGAAAGGTCACATTTGGATTAGGTGACAATAACTGGAAGAAAAGAAGAGGGGGAAGCAAAACTTGAGAATACATTTGCAGGCAGAGTTTATAACAAACGTCTTGCGATTAGTTGATAGTAGGCACTTGGAAGACTGGAAAGACATGATTTAACTGAAAGAAAAGGGGAATTATGAAACTGATGATTTTATTTTTTTGTTATTGGAAGCACAAAAAGACAAGTTAGTGCTTCAATGGTCAAAAACTTTTTCAGAGTGTTTACAAAGGAGAAGAATATAAAAATTTGAAGGAGTTTATTTTGACCATAGCTGGATCAAGGAGAAAGAAGAATAATTAAGTGATACCATGTAATGGAGGATGAAACAGAAGGATATGAAATATTGGTTGCAGGTCTTGGTAGGAGAAAGACTAAAAGAGTAGTTGACACTAAAGTCAGAATATGACTTAGATGATAGGTGCATGTGGGAATATCAAGGGGTGATGAGCAAATGGAGAAATTTGAAAGCTCAGGTAGTACAAGATACAGAAAAAATAAAGATTATTATGGAAGTAGATGATAGAAAGGTGGATTGGAAACCTACCTAAGGGCTGTAGTTTGACACATAATATTTTGAGTACAGTAAATATTTGTTTTGTTGTTGAAATGTGGCACAGCTATGGGAGCTTCATAAGCTCATACGTAGACCAATATAGTAATATCTGTTTTTGAAAGGGGATTAATAAGTAATGATGATTTTTTTCTTACTAATGTTAAATTATGTGTGTTATATTGATGATTTACTTTTATGTGAAAAGTGACCAGAAGTTAGCTTTTGATTTTGTGCACAGATTAAGTAATAATGAACAGATTTGAAGTTTATTTATGATTTCTATAACAGTAAAGCTGATTTTTAGATATATCTATTAAAGGGGGAGAGGGAAAACATGTTTATACAAAATTATTTAGAAATAAAACACTTCAGCTAACAGTTTTTACATGCATAATGTGTATCTTCTGGTCACCTAATCCATGCTTTCCTGATAAGAGAATTTATCAGGATATGTAAAAATACTACAAGATTGTGTGATTGAGAGAATGTTTTTTTTTTAGCTGGAATGTTGATTGGTTGATAGGAGTTATAATAAGGATGTTATAAAGAGGGTAAAATTTAAATCTTTGCAAGCAGAGGCTGAAAAGGTTGCTAAGGTTAGACATGTTAAATAAAGGACGCTTAAGTTACCTTAAGTTACTAGTTTTTTCAGTAAATGACCCCTCAATCTAGGAGAGTTACTGTCATATAAAATACAACCAAGTGTTTATTTGACTCTTGTGGAAATGTTCTGTTGTGGAAAATGTAATATATATATAAATTGTTTTGAACACCAAGTTAAGTTAAAATTAATATAAGATTGTTTAAAGTGAGGCAGTATATTAATTGTTAATGTTCTAAGGTGGTTTATGTGATCAAATGTACTTATTTAGATTCTAAATGGTATATAAGGCAAACTAAAAGGAAGGTTAAAATTAGAATCCGGGAACTCATTAAAGATATGAAAAATGATTACACCAAAAGTAATGTAGTTTAACTTATTAAAGAAGTGCATGGGGAGCTGTAGATTAGTATGGTATTTACTGTTTGTAACTATTAGATCGGTAAGAGATAGTGATAAATGTTCCTGGTTAAATAAACTGAAAACTAAGTTTATATTGCAGTGTAACACTTAATCCAGTAGGATTAAATGAAGTAAATCAGTTATGTTTAATTGATTAATTTATCATTATTTGTTAGTAATGTTTAACTTAGTATCCTTAAATTTAATAATTATCATTATTATTACTGATGTGTTATTTGCTTCATTTCGTTAAATTACTTGAATAATAAAGAAATGCTTAAATGAGGTAGCATTGGTGTAAGGTGATTATTTGTCTCCCTGTGAAGGCTTTGTTATGCTGAAGTGCTCAGGAGTTTAAAATATTTCATTTAAACTTTCATTTATGTGTAGATTTTTTTAGTGTTACCATTTTGCATGAGCAACCCATTACCTTGAATCATTATACATATTTGCAATGTTCCCATTCTTTGTTTTTATTCTCTACCTCAACATTTTGCGTTTTTATTGCCCACTACTTGCTGTTAGTAACAACTCTCTACATATACCTGTATTACTACATGCATTCACTGTGCATTATACTCTAGCATTATCTGAAAATAATTTCCATGTATATGTTAACTGAGGCTTTCACCTAGGTTGTGAATATGGGTTAATCAAATAATAAATAATAAATAATAAGGTTTTTACTCCAACAAAAATGAACATGGACCAAAGTAAATTCTGCAACCTAAATAAAGTGAAAAAGTAGCTGAAATAAACAGTCCTAACATCTATTATATATTTGATTTGTTAGGCTAATCCAGCTGGCTACAGTGTGTTTACAGTGGAGGCTTGGAGAGAAAATCTCCAGACACTGTCTTAACAGCAAGCCAGCACATTTCTCTTTGATAAACTACACTTAAAAGAGTAGTTATGATGCAAATAAGGTCCATTTGCCTCTTCATGGAATCTCTCTTTCTACCATTTCATTTTAAGAAAGTCATTCCCAAGCAAACTGATCTTCTACTAGATGGCTTCCATGATCACACAAACCTAGAACCAATATGATTTTTCATCATTTCTATATTATAATGATGGTCCATCTAAGCATGCTCACTAGTTCACTCCTCCTCCTCCTTTCTCATTTTACAACCAATTATATAAGCTTATCATCAATATACACCTCACCCACAGAAATGCTACTTACCAACAACACAGTCAAACACTCGCTTCCCAAAATTGCATCCAGCCTATATAATATATCCCTCTTTCATCACTACAGGTACTAGATTACTTTTCCACCCATCCCTCAGAAAATAAGACTAAAACTGAAGATATATACAAAACTACTTCTAATATCACCAAAAAAGTACTGCTATGTGGGGCCATACATCTCATCCATTGGCCCTCAAACCAACCTTCTAAAATGTTTTCCCCATCCCCCTGCACACAACAAGACCTTAGCAATCACACTCCACATTAAAAAAACTAAACCTATCAGTATTTATCATAGCAGTATTCACAATAAAATAACTGCACTGTGTGCCAGAATCTCTCATAGTACCCCAGACGTCCTAGCCATCACTGAAACCTGACTTAAATTCAGTATAAATGACACAGAAATATAACCCTCCAGTTATAACATTTTCAGGATTGATTGAAAACAAGCAAAAAAAATAGGAGGTGTAGCCATCTTGTAACCAAATTCATACAAACTCTCACTTTTCTAACACATTATACCAAACTCTTTAATAACTACTGGGCTTTTTATACCCTTCCTTGTATTGAAAAAAACAAAATCTTGAGTATTATAACCCTATGCATTCCCCAGGAAACACATTTTTAAATATATTTATTGCTGACATTTTTACAATAACAATAACAAACACAATTATCAGCAGCAAACTACAAAAACAAGATACTAGGCCATAAATCTAATCCTACCTGTTATAAAAATACTAAACCCTGACATCAGAATTAATTCTCCTACACAAACTATATGTAAGAAGTGCTTTTCATAATCATTTATACATTATCTGTTGGAAACAATTTGACCTTAATAGAAGGTATCCTCTCCAAGCTATCTGGTATTATTTTCTAATTAGAGATCATATTAGGAGATATTGATACTGACTGGCCAACTTTTAGGTCAGCTTTTCCATCCATGAGCACAAATCTCTGGTTTCACACAACTTTTTAACTACTCCCACTAGACATAAAAAACTAATGATAATGGTACAATATTAGATTAAATAATGATATCTGACCACAGCAAATATATTTTTTCTTGTACTTGTCCTGCTACCCTCTGTGACCACCTCCCAGCATATACTAATAAACTTAGTGCCTACCAAACTAAATAACATTCTTACAAAATAATTTGTCACCTATCAAAATTTCATTTTGATGCATTTACATTCATTCTAAAATCCTATAACTTGATCATCTTTAAGGCTTCACCTTTAGACCAGGCTGTTCAGCAATTTATTACATTTTTTTCAATCACCTTTATTGAATTATCACTTGCGACATTCACATTCATACCTTGTCCCTAAATATTGTCAATTACCATGCATCATTAAGAAGGAAAGGAATAAAAGCCAACCATCCCCCTTGGCTAAACAAAAGTACTGAACTACTCATGCAAAGCAGAGACAAAGCCTGGAAAGCATGATTAAAAGACAACACATGCTAAAACCTGAAAAACTTAAAAAGAGCTACATAATCTTACCAGAAAAAAAACGGAAACACCAATAAAGAACAATATTATACCAATCTTTAAAAAAACTACTACAGAAGCAATCAAAAGAAATTCTGGCCTTCAGCCAAACCTTTCTCTTAACTCATTTGCAATAGAAATAGCATCCCAATTCAACTTCTACTTCTTTGACAGTTTAACAAACTTATTAAGGTGACTCCTTCAATAACACCCCAATATACAGCATCCCCACATCACTAACTCATCTATCCACTTTCACCTTACTGCCCATCCCAACTTCTTCTATAAAAAACACTCCCAAAAACTAAAACCTAGCTCACCATTTGCTGATAACTTCCAAGGGGAGCACCTCAAAACTGACACTGATGCTATCTCCTACCCCATCTCTATTCTTATGAATACAAAAGTCCTGCATTCCATCCCTTTGGAAAAATTCATACATTATTGCATTCAACAAAGCTGGTAACTCAATTGCATTATCAGACTTTAGACCTATGGCTATACTGTCCTCACTGTCTAGAATTTTGGAAAAATGTGTTCCTAACCAAATATTCCACTCCATCCTCCATGACCAACCCCTCACTCTCAAACAATATGGCTTTCATCCTGGCCACTGCACAACCTCTACCCTTCTAACCTTCACAAACACAATCAACAAAGCCAGGGACAGAGACAAACATGAATCTTCTTTATTCCTTGACTTGTCTAAAAGCTTCAGCAGTATCTCATATATCAAACTCCTACAACATGTGTCTTCTCTAGACATATCACATACTACTCTTAATTTGTTCTGTAGCTACTTCTCCAACAGACATCACAGTGTAAAATGGCATAACACCCCCCCCCCACTTCTCTCTTCTTGCCATTTACTGACACAGTACTCCAGGCCCTCTCCTCTTTAATGTTTTCATTAACAACATATAAACTTCTTCACAGCAAGCCTTCTTAATCCAGTATGCGGATGATTCAACACTAATTTGCTCTGCAGACATAATAAGCCATCTTCAACAAATCAGGAAGGTTTTGCCTCCATCAAAAATTGACTCCATAATGTAAGACTACTGTTTAAACCCCAAAAAGTGAAGTTACTCCTTTTCTTCCTTAAATCCCACACACACACAAGACAAAACCAAATTTTAAATTACAGTAGAGAGTTGATTATCTGAACTAATTGGGTCCTAGGGTAGTTTGGATAATCAAACTGTTCGGATAATCAAACATATAATTGAACCGGATAAAAAAACTTCTAAAATCTTTTTTTTTTCTTCATGCAGGAATATACTTTTCAACTATTTAGTGATTTCAGCAGACAATAAAGAATATTTTTTACACACGAGCTGGCTACAAGCTCAAACAACATGCTCAAGTAAATATGTATAATGTTTACATATTTAGACTTTATGATTTTTCCTACCTGAAGACTTTGGAAGGCTGGTTCGGATAACTGATGTTTCGGATAATCGACGTTCAGATAATCAACTCTCTACTGTATCTCCTTTAATAGAAGTGGTTCCATACTCTAAATTATTAGGAATGTTAATAGATAACACATTTAAATTTGATTTGCACATTCAATACACAATGAATAGATCTCACTAGAAACTGAGAATACTATACTGAGCTAAAAACATTCTTACTAACACTAAAATAACAACCCTGACTACTACCTACCTCTTACCATCATTCTTACATGAGGCACTAATCCTCATTAATCTCCAGACTGCACTAAGAACTAAACTAGAGCAATGTTACAATAAAACTGCAAAATGTGCTGCTAACAAGAAATATAGAGAATCCACCACTATTCTGCCCTAAAACAAGCACACCAGCTTGAAGTACCCCAATATCTTTCATATACTCCACTACTTATGACTGATGACATAATATATGAACATTCAAAATGCCCAGCCTAAGTAACATTCTCCACAACTACTATCCCAACAGACTACAATGCTCACATGATAGAAAAAAAAAACAATAAACCTGAGATCTGCAGGCCATGCCTTGTACTCTATCTGCATTGACAGATACTGGAACTCAATACCACTTGGCCTGAGGTCCATATCTGTCTTCCATTTAAATCTACAGAAAAGTCTGGTTTTGTTCCTTCACTACACCTGGCAAAGCACTTTCTATACACTCTTCCAGCTTCACCAGCTAACTCCATAAATAGAAACTTTAAGCCCTCCACTTTACTTGATGTAGATAAATTCTTAGATTCCTTATATATATATATATATATATATATATATATATATATATATATATATATATATATATATATGTAAATATTTGCCCATTTTTATATTATTACTGGAGTACAATCTGGTGATTATATATGTATATGTATATATAAATTTGTATATATATATATATATATATATATATATATATATATATATATATATATATATATATATAAACAATGCTAGTCTCCAGTCATATCCACCACTCCTGAGGTTATTTAGTTTAATCTATTTTCCTTATTACTTCCTTTTCTACACTTTTCTATAATTTCCTGTCCACACATCTAAATCTTCAATTTTCTCCAAGCCTAATTCATGTGGCTTTTCATTTCCCTCTCCTTTCCCACAGCTTAAACCATCTCATTAAATAAACCCTATATATGCCCTGCTACACTTATGTTATAATGTCTGTACCTGATCATAACTGACCTTAGGCATAGGCCATCCAGGCAGCTGTCTAGGGCACCGCTCAAGTAGGGGTACTTTTCCAGTATTTATTTGGTGTAGGTAGACCAGGATGAGGGCACCGGGTGGTGTGGTAGGAGGTGCCATGGAGCACTTTTGCCTAGGGTACCAGTTGACCTAAGACCGCTCCTGTACTTGATACATTTGTGGTTAAAAACAAGGCCATTTGTGAAGGCAGAAATGATCTCTGTTGAGCTCATAACTTTATCCATGCACCACTTCAGCAGTTTTGCTAAGGCTGGTTAAAGCCACAGCAAAGTGGAGGATGAAGGGTGCTGTACTTCACCCAAGCTGTTAGGGTGACATGATTGACATTATAGAAAAGGTGCCAGTCCAGTCCCTGCAAGCAACAGCAGCAATTATTTAACCAGGCACTTCAATAACAGCAAGTCAGTATTAATATGACAGGAACTATTGCAAGGAGTTCATATAGCTGTTATAGCCATGTTATAGCTATGTATAGCCACAGTTTAGCAAAGGGGTTTATCATAGTTACGTGAAGTAATAGGCCTTTTTTGTTTTGACTTTTTTGATAGTGATCTGAGCTGCTATAGTTTTTTGCTGCAGTTTATCAGAGGTATTGATCTGGCAAAGAGCAATTGTATACATGTACTAGTCCTGAAGCGTCTTTTTTGTTCACAGTTCTAATAACAGTACTCTGCTCTGAGGTTGGTACCAGTGAAAGCTCATTTCCAGTGGTTCGACCATTAAATCCCAGTTTACTGGATGGCATATAATCTATCACCACTAGAAAGATCCTCAATGAAAGACTGATTTAGGACAGTGTCAAATGGAGAAATGAGACCATGTCTGTCACTGTTTGTTGGGTCAGAAGGACCTATTACAAACAATCAACACTGCTCCAAAACACAGGTCTTTCTCTGTGCTATGATCAGACTAGAATCAGACCCAATTTCTTTACAATGATCATTAACAACAGAAAAACCTAGAAATTAAACATCTTTTACCTGTTCTATACATGGGTTATAGATATTGAGTAATGATAAAGCAGTCAGTTTCACTGTTAGTTATTTTTTTTCATAATGTTTTGCCCTTATAGCTCCTCCCACCAGTATTTTTTGTGTGGTATGACCTTTCACCTCTAACATTATGGTAGTGATTTATATGATGTCTGCCAATGTTGGAGTTAATAGCAGTTCTGGATCCACTAATGGTAAAAAAACTGGAGGACGTAAGGCTTCTATGTTTGATAGTAGAGTTGAAGGAGACTTAAGAAATCCTTATGAGGTTGGTGTCATCTGAAAGCAGCGACTCAAATTCATGAGGTATTGTGGAAGATAGTGATGTTTGACTTGCAGGTTATGGAAGTGAGAGACAATTGGGAAATTTTGAATGGCAGATTTTTTTCCAATGCCATTTAAATGTTTCTTTAATAAAGGTATTCATCTCTTGCTAATTATCTATGGCCATGGCAGCAGCTTTTAATTGAAGTGTCGAATCAATAATTTTGTTTCACTTTGCTTGTCTTTTATTTTTGGATGAGTATTACAATATTTTTTCAAAGTTAAACTTTCATCTTATTGTTAAGTGTTTTGTAGTCTTTATTTCTGTGTTATGCCCTTTGCTATTTATTGTTCATTCATCCAGATGATGGGATGCTATGCCACTGTGTGTTTTAATCTGCTTGGGTGGTGCTTGTTAGGATATTGCACTGCTGTTGCTTTATTCCTCTTTGATTGCTGTCATGGCTATTGCTATTATAAACAATGTGCATTGTTGTACTGTGATGTTTCTTATTCAGTCATGTGAAGTAATTCTTTTTCTTTCAGATTTGTGTGTTGTTTGTTGTTCTTCAGTTTCATCCATCCTTCAACTTGATTTTGAAGTACCGTGCTATGATACTTCCTGTTTTTGAAGATAACATGCAGGTTGAAACTATGCTTTTATGTTGACATTTACTTTTCATATTTATGTCACTGCCAGGATGACATAGTAATATGTGTTTATGGTATTGGAATTCTTTCTTGCTATTTTACTTGTAGTTCATCCAAGAAGTTGTCAGTACATCGATTTTTATTTTTTAATGTGAATTGGCCATTTGGAATGCGACATACAAGAGGAAACTGTACCTACATACTGACATTTTATATATTTCATATTTGTTTATGTTGCTGTCTTGCTTAGTGTCTTATTTTTTATGTTTCTTCTTGTAGTTTATTCAGTAAATGAATTGTCATTGCAGCATTTTTTTACTGGTAAAACACATCTTCACTAGACATTTGGACAGAGTGTCATGATGTATCTGTTTTGAAGATGTGTGTAACCACTATTTGCATTTTTTTTCTATTTCTTTTTTTCAACATATATGTGGACATTTACAATGTATTACATGGTCCTTGGCAAAATGTTTGTATATACTTTGATTATGTGCCACTGTTATAATAACATTGGGTTGCAGATGTACAGTTTTATGTGACATTTGACAGTTTTTTTTAAAATTTTTCTCTTGCAAGGCAATGGTAATAATTCACGTGCAAGTAATCATATGCACTGTAGCCCTTCATAGGTCATTGCTCTGAAAGCTTCTTTTTGGCACCTACATCTGTGATGTCAAGTACAACATCAAGGACTAAAAACACCAAAAACGAGCAGAAAACAAGTGCAATAGTGAAACACTCAAATCAAGTATTAAGAATGCACTGTGGTGGAAAGTAAATGACCACTTGAACCACATGATGGTAGCACTTTATTCAAACTCTACAAAATTAATGCAAAAATTAGCTTCAGTATTTTTGTCCTCTAAGTAGGACTGCATCAGAACAATTAATCTCACTTGAGTATACATATTTAAATATCGGATGATCGTCTCATCATTTCCTTTTAATCAATAAATGTCAAAACAAGTTAATTTAATAATAAAAACTTTAAACATCAAGGGCATCAAACTGAACATGTTTTCAGATGATAGCAAGCTAGACAAGGTCATAGAATCCCCCAAGGTCACAAAAAAGGCCTGGTACAGATCATGTACTGTTTACAGATCTACAGTACAAAACCTAAGAAATGCATAAAATTATAATTTGGAAAGATAGCTAGACATATAAACTTTCACAATTATAATACATCCCTATGAGAAAAAAACAGTGGTCAGAGGTCAGGGTGCACAATTAGACAATAATGTCATTTTTGTCCATTATCTTTATATGTTAGTAAGGAAATCATTCTGTGTTGTGCAAGTTATAAACAAGGGGGTGGCATCTAGTTACAAGGATGTCAAATTACTACTGTATTTGGCCACCATGACATGAAACAATGATTACAGTGCCCCCTTCGGTATGCATCTTACCATGCATATGGTCAAATTGTAGCATCCACAGTGGTTCATCACAAAAAGGAATTCAGGACCAACACAGGGTATGTTGTTTAGGTGTTGTGTCCTTTTAGTAAGGAATCTTTGTGCGTTTTCTAGTTCTTGTATGTATCTGGGCAGATACATGCCAAAAGGTACATTATATTCATTAACTAGTCTAATGAGGGTTGAGTAAAGGGGGAAATGACATCCCCAGATCTAGACACAATCTGTCAGTTTATAAGCTGCGCAATATAGGACTTTCTTACAACAACAGACACATGTTGGTCAAAAGTTACATCACTGTCCATATAAATTCCCAAATCCCAAACAACTGGGTCAACTCTTACAGGTGTATACTCAATGTGGTAGTTCCCTGTGATAGATGACTTTCAAAAGCATGCAATAATGCATGTTTTGGTATTTAGTTTCAGATCATGATTTTGACACCAGTTATTTATTTGAGACAAGCCCTCCTGCAGGATGGCTAAGTCATTTGGCTATGTATTTATTGCACATACCTGGTAACAGACACTTCTTTTTCCTTTCATGTCCTTTTATTTATTTATTTATTTATTTATTTTACATATGTTGACCGAGAAAGTTCGGCTGGACACATGTCCATTTTCAGCAGGGGCCCAGGGAGAAAAGCTCCATTTTACATACAATGCAGTAACATACAATACAGGCATATTAAGAGTAGTAGGTATATACAGTACTATTTTGTCACACATCTTAGTACATTTTGTAAACAGTACATTTATAAGCTCAGTGTATGCATTTCTTTAGCATTTATAGATAAAATATTTTGCAATTATGCTTTCAAAAGGTCTCATTAGAATTAGGAACTTGGTGGGAAAAGTTGTTGCTTGTTCCTTTCAGAGGAACATGGACACTTTGCCGGAAAAGATAGTTATTGCATTCATGTATCTTTTGCATAATCATTTTTTCCCATTTAGCTACTAGGACATATCCATTATTTGGTACAGTAGATGATGCCAGCTAGTAAATTTGATTATTAATATTCCTTTTTCAACAAACAACTCCTTCCATTCCTTTCTCTTTGCAAAGGAAATCTATTTTTTTTCTGAAGGCCTAAAGAATAGAGTTGTTATGAATAAATACAATTAACAATTCATTAATTAAGATCATTTTATTTCAGTTCGGCAAAGAAATATGTTACTCTAAAAGTGCTATTTGATATCTTCCACATTAATACATGACAGAATAAAGTAAATACAGCCATTAAAAAATACATTTTCATGTCAGAATGACACATTTAAAACTGAATGCCTATTAATAGGGACTGATAGATACCTTTGCTACATACCGGATGTCATAGTAGTGTTTAGTTCCTTCAAGCAGTCTGCATTTCGGCACCCAAGTATTAGTGTTATGGTGCAGATCTATAACAAGAACACTCACAGTAAGGTTACTTTTTTCAACCAGGACTTAAAGAGTCCATCTAACAGGAATTGTTCACCTTATTGCTCTACTTGAAATGAGGAATATTGAGTGAATGAAGTTTGCATTACTGTTCTCTCTCAAAGTACAATCAATTTGCAATTGCAATACTTATTTAGTGATTTATCTGTACAATGTTAACAGGTATGACTTTCAATAACCTTAGCTCAATTAGGCTATACAAGACAAATTTTGCAGTAGGTTCTGGGCTATTGCAGCAACTATTATCAGCAACCTTCAGTCATCCATCATGGTTATGAGCTTCAGCTATCATTCCTCCTTGAGCATTTTGACATAAATGTGGTTTTGTAGGAAACAGTAAATCCCTTTGCTGCCTTCCAAATGTTCTCCATGATATTCTGGCAGTGTTAAGGTAATCATAAATTTAAGAGGCTTTAGAAACAGGACAGCCAGAGTTTAGAATTGCTACTGCCATTGTTGTGTTTCCAGGTACTGTCATCCCTAACTGTGGTTGTTTTCTCCATGTTCTATGAAGTCCATACTCAGTGCATGTCATGGAAATTTCAAGGAGTATTCCTCAACTTTTTATGGGGATAGTCAGTGGAACAAGTCATTTACACAAGGCAGGATCTGTATACCAGGTAGGTAAGTTTCTCATGCAATGCAAAATGCATACATGATGCTGACCTACAACAAAGCATTTTTAAATCTGTGCGATTATTTTATTTACAGCAACAATGTAAATGTAAATATAAAGAATTTTCTTTCTAAGTGGTATTCAGTGCACAATGCTCATGATAGTAATCACGTGTGTAACCTTACATTTGTGAATATATTTAATAATTAAAGCCCATAAGAATTGCTTAAAAGAGATAGAATGCAACTCACCCAATGTCTTCATTAATGTCATACTCTGCCATGGCAACAGACTCGTTACTTGGCAAGAACTCCAAGAGAAGCACTGCCAAATGGAAGTCTTTATTGGTGTTATTAGTACTGCTTGGTAAAGCCAAACTGCTGAGAAATAGGTAAGTGAACTAGCAGAAGCCTTGACTATGATTTTGAAGTCGCCATATTGAACAGTTACATCTCTTGTTTTGACCACTGTTTTCTGTGGGGCTGTTATTTGGTAAGAATAATAATTAGTCTTAATGAAGATCATTTTGAATAAACAACAGTGGTAGTTGGAAAAATACATCACCCTACAATCTACAAAAGAAAACAGTACTTATGATGGATTAAGAAAGTGAATTCAGAATTCAAAAGTTTCAAGAAGACTAATTATGGCACATCAAAAAAGTAACAGTTTGCAAAGTGTGTTGAATGTCAGTAACCTAGGTTATCATGTACATTATTTATTTATACTAACATGGAAGAACTGCATATTTCTAAAGAATTTGTATCATAATGTTTATATTTTATGCCAAATTTTATGGAAAGCTTACAACTCAAATGTGACTCATCACTTGACCCAGTCCTTTGCTACATTTCATTATATCCAGAGTCATCATAACACTACACTTACCTTTTCTACTGAATAAAACATTTCTAAGTACCCTGGTTGACTGATATCGCTTCTAAACAATGTTACTAGCTTGACAGGGAAAGATGAATGAAAGATGATATGTGTTGTCTGTAACTGATTTTCCTTCACTCTGTAGTTCATGGTATGTAAATGATATGGACATGATGCTTGACTCAAGGAAGTCTTTCTGACCACTGACCGAATTACTATAGTCCTACTATTCTGAAAGGCTTGGTGAAGACAGTGAAATACAGCTATTCTCCCACTCATTTGGTTCAAGTTGTGTGGTACTTTGATCCATCAAAACTTCATCACAACAAGAATTCTCTGACATTGGAATGTATGTTCAAGGTTTTCCTTTCATGAGTAGGTATCAGAAATCCAGTTATCATCTCTTCTGTTTGTTATTCTGCAGAAAAGAATACAAACTATGGAGAAGCTGTAGTTTCTCAGTTTAATAAAAATGCTTCCAAAGGCATGAGACATTTATATTTTAAATATATACCTTATGTATATATACACACACACACACACACACACACACACACACACATATATATATATATATATATATATATATATATATATACACGTATATAGACATGCTTAGATTTATGTATACCTTTGTGTACATACATAAATATATATTCATATATATATATATATATATATATATATATATATATATATATATATATCCATGCATATATGTTTCTGTGCATATGTACATATAAAACCAAATATGTATACCATAAAGATAAGTATTTTTTGCATAAGTGTATCAATGTTTGTATATATAACTATGCTTATACACACATACATAGTTGGTCGACATTTTTGCGAAAACAACAATCCCCGGCTAGGGGAATATTCCCTTTCCCCAGGGATTGTGCAATCTCAGAGTTAATATATATAATTACCAGAGGGTGTGAGGGGTGCATTTTCCTCACATGGGGGTGTGGGGGGGTTGCCACCACTGCAAAAATACATATCTTTGGTTTAGCCAGGTCTAGGGTAATCCTTAAAACATGCATTCTGCTTTTTAGCACTCCATGTTTCAACACTTTTACTCTGACAGTGTGCTTGCCCCCTACAAAAACACTTGGTTTAGCCTACTCAGGGGTAAACCCCAAAGCATGCTCAGTACGTTCCGCCATTCTGTTTTTTGATGTAAATGGGTGTTGACACAGTAACCTTTCTATCAGTCATTATACAGCCATATATTTAAAATATACATATATCTTTATAAATATCGGCACTTACATATTATCGCAACCACATTCCGGACAGGAGATGCGTCTCATTTCCAAGCCGTTCTCCTGCCGAGGTACATTATATATAGCTTGCAAAGATTTGGAAACAAGTTGGATGTTTGTGTCTCTACTTCATTTGGTGTTATTGGTTTTTAAGCTTAAAATACAAGGAAGGAAACATAATTGATAACTATCATCATTTGGAATGGACTGTGTGCCCATTATACATGCACAGCTGAGCAGCTTTTATGATTTATCTTGGATTTCGAGTGACATACTTCCAAAAATTATTAATAAAAAAGAAACAATAGGTTGGTTTTGCTGTTGGTAGTTTCTGTTAATAAAAAAACACTGCAGAACAGATATCATTAATATCTGGAATGGCATTTGAATGAACTAAAACTTCCAGACAGTCCACAGTGGTATGCAAAGTTCACAGGTTTTTAGTACACTTGTTCTTCTTTTGGCTGTTCTTGTTAGCGGTTAGTAGAGGGATATGAATAAAGCACTACCTAATACGCTAGAATATGTATTGGCTGCCCAGCCAGACACAGCTGGGCTAATATACCCCCACACTGCTGAATTTTTAACGGTGAATCCCATCATCTTTTAAACGTGGTTGCTGCTCTACTGTTTCATGTATAAAAGGTGATGGTGAATGTCTAACTGAAATATACATTTAACAAAAATAACAAAGTGTGATAAACAACTACAGGATACCAATACCTTATTCAGTGGTGACATTTCCATGTGGGTAACTGACTGAAATAAAATACCCCCACCACAAATTTCTACATAAATGTAGTCTAAATGATGTGTATATAATGTGGTTGTGATACTACGTAAGTACCTAAATATCTATAAAAATACACAGATTGGTTAAATAGCACGATTCCCTTGAATTACTTCAGGTGTAATTGACTGTAGATAAGACCCCTTTTCAAGTCATTGCCAGCTATAAGACCCCGCCCCATGAATCAGGACTTCCACTCATCCTACTTGGATCTACTTGAGTCAGTCAAGATACAACCAAACACCCTGGTTTTGAGTGACTTTTATTACCTGTCCATAGACTGGGTAAATTATACATGCTCTAACTCATTGCCCAAAGGTTCCTGGACTTTGTTAACTCCAATGCCCTGTATCAGCTGGTTGACACACCCACAAGGGCCCAAACATCCTGTACCTGGTGGTCCCCAACATAGGGGACCACTGTACTACCTCTAGTGTGTGGCCATCCTTGGTGAGATCTGACCACAAATCAGTCTTGTTAGAAGTAACTATAACACAAGATCCCCCTTAGCAACAACTAGACTAAAAAGCTTCTCCAAGACCAATTACAACTTCTTACATGACAGCATAAATTGCTTCATAGCCCCCCCTCCCAATGATGGAACAGATAACTATGCTGAGTTATACAAAAATGCTTTATACAAGTATCAATACAGTTGTCTTGACTCTGCCATACCTGACAGAACCAAAGCAAGATCTTCAGAGAAAAACTAACCTGCTTGGTGGACAACTGCCATTAACTGGCTATACAATAGGTGAAAGAAATTGCTGTCTAAGAGTAGGAAGGGATGGTCTCAAAGCTGGAAACACTCCCTCCTCAACTTAAACAAGCAAATAAGATTCCTAGTGAAGTCCTCCAAAGCTAACTACAAATCCAAATTAGCTTCCTTCACTAAGGATAATCACAAGGTGTTTTTTAGTTACATCCGTAACCTCAAAAATAAGGCCCAGATTTGCACTGAACTCATAGTTAATGGTACTACATATACAGGTTCAATGAAAACTTCACTTCCCTGTCCCTGCCACATATACCCCAAAGCATCCCTAACACCTGTCCCCCACCTAGCATCTCCAAGGAGCAGGTTTTAAATGCCCTCTTCAAGGCCAAAAACACATCCTCTATGGGAACAGACAACATCCTGGGCTGTGTTCTACATGGGTTAAAACAGGAATTAGCATCACCACTGAGCATGCTTTTCAATCACAGCCTAAGCATTGACTTTGTCCCAGTGCATTGGAAAACAGCTAGAGTCATCCCTTTGCACAAAGGGGAAGCATCCCCGGACCCCACAATACGCCCATTAGCCTGACCAACCTTATCTGCAAAGCCACAGAATTAATCATTATGGACCTTATTAACAAAGATATAGGAACTCTTGAAATGCTTGACCCCACCCAGTTTGGCTTTGTTAAGGGGGGATTATGCCTGTTAAACTTGGTGGACTCCTTCAAGACAGTCACCAAAGCCCTAGATGAGGGCAAATCTGTGCATATGGCCTACCTAGATGTAGCCAAGGCCTTTGACACAATTCCCCACTCAGGCATTATTGATAAACTCACCCAGCTGGGTATCAACCCACAGATTGTCAGGTGGGTTACAAACTGGCTCACTGACAGTACTCATACAGTCAAAATAAGGGACTCCCCCCTCCTCCAGCAGACCCGTAACCAATGGTGTTCCATAGGGATCGATTCTGAGACCCCTACTGTTCAGAATCTACTTCTCTGAATTACAGGCTAAAACTAAAGGACTGTGGCTAACAAAGTTTGCTGATGACTGCAAACTGGGAGTGATCATTGAAACCCCTAGAGATGTCAACATCCTATAAGCAGGTCTTATACAAATTAATGATTGGTGCCAAAGTCAGGGTCTTAAACTTAATGCAAAAAAAGTATTATCATCCCCTTCAGTAAGGGCTATGTTCCTGCAAATTATCACATCAATAGCAATACCCTGACAGCACAGTCAGTGGTGAGAGATCTGGATACAAAGGTTGACAGCAACCTTAACTTCGATCATCATGTCTCCACAGTGGTAAGAAGGGCATTTTATATTGCTCATCTCATACGTAAGGGCATTGCTTCCAGAAAAAAAGAGGTTATAACCCCCTGTACTCTTCCCTCATCAGGCCAATAATAGAGTACAACACTCCCTTTGGTATGTTTCTTTCCAAACACCTGCAACAACTGGTTCCTTAAAAAGAAAATTCAGGGTCTTCAAGATCTGTCTTATGCGGACAGACTGAAATCATTGTCACTTTACTCTGTCATACAGACTGCTTAGAGGCAACCTGTGCTTTGCGTATAGAGCAATCTCTGACCCAGCTTTAATGGAAATGCTGCACATTTGCAAGTCAAATGGCACACAGGTCACTCACTCAAAGGACCTTAACCTGGTATGTGGCATCAACAGAACTGGCTGGAGAAACAGATTTGTCTCACAGAGGTTGCCCCACCTTTGGAACAAGCTTCCTATTCATGTTAAACAAAGCCCCTTGTTAGCCCTAATTAAGTGTAATTTGGACAATTGGATGGGTAACCGGAAATTCACTCTGGGGAGTTCACCTGTGTCTCTCTTGGACAGGAGCAATTAGGTGCTGATTTTAATGGCTGCTTGAACCAAACACCCTTGGGAGCACAGGTTGAACTTGGCTAGGCTTGTAAGGGCCCTGGAGACATAAGCCTAGTAATGTCCTATGATCCTATGATTTATGCATACAGATATCTAGTTACACACACAGGTTCACAGGTAAGTACTAGGCTAGCTGCCCTTGATGGTCATCCC